>NC_056459.1:32786457-32861457 GCF_018296145.1 Oncorhynchus tshawytscha
GGGGCTAAGGATTTTAGAGATAGGAAAATGGCCGATAAAACAGAGGGAAAGTTAGGGACTCCACCCAGGGGGCAGATCCCGGCTGGAAAGCCATACCTTCTGCCCGAAACAATAACGGGGAGCAGGGGTCCGGTGGCGGTCCGCCTGTCACCGATACCTGGAGGTGGTCTTAAGAAGAGTGGACCGGGCACTCGTCCAGGTACGGCGACAGCGGCGGATGAACATCTGGGCAGAGGCTTACTTCTTCCCCTTGCACAAGGAAGAGCAGGGGCTGATATCCCAAGGAACACTCAAAGGGTGAGAGGCCAGTGGCCGAGCGGGGAAGGGTGTTGCGGGCATATTCCATCCACATGAGTTGCTGGCTCCAGGTAGTGGGGTTGGCGAAGATGAGGCAATGGAGAGCTGTCTCCAGGTCCTGATTGGCTTGCTCTAACTGGTTGTTAGACTGGGGATGAAAACCAGAGAACAGGCTGGATAACATGCTGCACCCTGAGCTGGGCGTCTCCTTGGTAACATAGGAAGGGGAATAAAATGGGCGGCTTTGTAAAATCTATCCTCTACCGTTAGGATGGTGGTGTTGCCATCTGGCGGAGGGAGACCAGTGATGAAGTCCAGGGATATATGGGTCCAGGGGCGATGAGGAAAAGGCAGTGGTTGAGTCTTATTCTTCGCACACACAGTGCAGGCGGCGATGAACACGAAGGCAACAGGAACCATGGCGGGCCACCAAAAATGTTGTCGAATGAAATCCAGGGTCTGATGGGAGCAAGGATGGAAGGGAATTCTAGAAGGACGTTCCCATTCCAGGACCAGGACTCACTTTACTACAGCTGCTAGAGGTAGGGAGGATGATCTCGGGGTCAGACGGTGTAGCAGCGGGGCTATACAGGCGTGAGAGCGCGTCACATTCTTGGACCGGTAGGAGATCGTCAAATTAAAATGAATGAATAACAGGGCCAGCCTTGAGTTGAGGTGCTTGACGGGTGTGGAGATTTTCCAGGCTCCACACTAAGAATGGATGTTACGCCCAGTGCCTCATCTCCTCCAACGCCATCTTAATTTATGCCCCTCTAATTTCCCTGATTGTCCTTGTAACAGATGACATTCATATTCTGACTGAAACTCACTTAGATAATACCTTTGAAGATACAGTGGTAGCAATAAATGGTTATAACATCTACAGAAAAGACAGAAATGCCAACGGGGGAGGTGTTGCTGTTAATATTCAGAACCACAATCCTGTAAAGCTTAGAGATGATCTAATGTTAAATACTGTTGAAGTAATACGACTACAGGTTCATCTGTCTCACCTAAAGCCCATTCTGGTGGGAAGCTGCTGTAGACCACCAAGTGCTAACAGTCAGTATCTGGATAATATGTGTGAAATGCTTGATAATGTATGTGATATCAGCTGAGAAGTATATTTTCTGGGTGATTGGCTCACATCAAGCTGCCCACTCGAGAAAAAACTTCAAACTTTAACCAGTGCCTGCAACGTGGTTCCGGTTGTCAGTCAACCTACCAGGTTATTTACAAACAGCACAGGAATGAAATCATAGACATGAATTGATAGCATCTAATATTATTGAATGAAATCATAGACATGAATTGATAGCATCTAATATTATTGCTACAAAAAGCTAGGGGGCTCTATTTATTCATAACGCACCAAACTAATGGAGGTATTTGGATATAAAAAATATCTTTATGGAACAAAAAGAACATTTGCTGTCTAACTGGGAGTCTTGTAAGTGAAAACATCCGAAGCTCATCAAAGGTAAACGATTAATTTGATTGCTTTTCTGATTTTCGTGACCAAGTTACCTGCCGCTAGGTGTACATAATGTTTTGTTAGTATATCGATAAACTTACACAAACGCTTGTATTGTTTTAGCTGTAAAGCATAGTTTCAAAATCTGAGACGACAGGGTGATTAACAAAAGGCTAAGCTGTGTTTCCCTATATTTCACTTGTGATTTCATGAATATTTTCTAGTAAGATTATTTTACCGTTGCGCTATGCTATTTAGCGTAGTTGATGACAATTATCCCGTATCCGGGGGGTGGGGGGGGGTTCCAAGAGGTTAATTAATTCTTACTTAGATTTGTGTTTGTTGGGTATATGTTGTGTCATGACGTTGGCCTGTGGGTAAGGTTTAGGACCACCCCCCAATAAATACCTTTCTCCCTTCCCTCTCTATCTTGACTCTACTGAAGGACTCCTGAATAGCCTTTGTTAAACATAGAGATTCTGGGAACATCAAACGATGGGGGGAAATGAACCATATTTTGGTAATCCAACCAGTGGAAAATATGCATTGGTACTTAATGAATATGATGTCAGTTCAGTTGTCATCTGAGACATCATGACTGATGACAGGACGACATCAACTGTATCTGGGAAAGTCTACACATTCTAGTTATCAGATTCACATGGAATTGTTATGCAATTTAAATGTTTAAATATGAAACTATTTGTGAAAAGATTAAATGTAATTTTAGCTTCCAAATGAGAGAATTGGGTTTTCATAAGGTTAGAGCTCAATCATTGGCCGTCCCTGTGAAGAGACATGGGTTATAAACTATGAAACACACCCTTCTCTCCCTCCACTATATAAGCCCATGACGAAAATGTAACCTCCGGTTCCAGGTACATTAGGGCGACGGCCCGATGTCAGAAGGATTCAGATAATAACTACAGAACGAAGCCAACCTCAGTGTGAGCTTTGGTTGCGAATGGTATGAACTTTGAACTCTTATTCACTACAGAAGTGATACCTCCTAGCCGTTGAGTTAGCAGCGGCCGCTGTAAACGTGGGCTAGGAAAGGACGGATGACGTATAAAGGCTAACACACAACGACGATACTTCAACGTAGCCAATTTACCACCAGAGACATTCTTTCAAGGACTGTGTTGTCCAACACGGCCTGCCTCTACGACCAACCTACCAGAGCGCAGCTCAGAGTAAATATTTTTTTCATTTTCCTTTTCCAAATGGGCGGTCATTTAGAATGCATAAGATACTGTATTTACGGTAGCATGGCTTCTCCCTTTGTTCCTCAGTCTTCCTGCTCTTTCACTCAAACCCAACCCCCTTTCCTTTGTGTAACCAGCCGTTATGTCGGCACCGTCTGCTAGGGACGTTTTCTGTATGACATAATTTTCATTCTGTGTATATATAATTCTGTGTGATTCATTAGGTATTTGGTAAATAAATAATTAAACCCAATTTGTATTGCTGATTCAATTTGTTAGCCAGGGTTTGTGAAGATAACCAAGAATTTCCAACTTTCAGATGAGACTGAAATAAGGTGGCGATTAATATTGACTGCTATTGATGTAAAATATTACTAGGTCTTTAAGAGTTTATTCAGAAGATAACAGCTCTATAAATATTATTTTGTGGTGCCTGACTCTCTAGTTAATTACATTTACATGATTAGCTCTATCAGGTAATATTAATTACAGAGAAATGATTTTATAGAATAGCATGTCATATCACTTAATCCGGCATAGTCAAAGACACGACAGTTGTGTGTATTGTTAGATATTACTTGTTAGATAGTACTGCACTGTTGGAGCTAGAAACACAAGCATTTCGCTACACACGCAATAACATCTGCTGACCAATCACATGTACGTGACCATTACAATTTGATTTGATTTGATGTAGGCTATGCGTCCTGTAGGATGAATCATGAAAGGAGCTTGGCTATGTTTCATTCAGTTAAATTCAGTTGAATTAATTCTGTTCATTCAGTTGAATTCAGTTCATTTAGTTGAATTAATTCAGTTCATTCAGTTGAATTAATTCAGTTCATTCAGTTGAATTAATTTCATTCAGTTGAATTAATTCAGTTCATTCAGTTGAATTCAGTTCATTCATTCATTTAAAATGAGAGGAAATGCAAAACCTGCACCTGTCGTCATTCTTCTCACTGCTGACCCTGCAAGACACCATTGTTTCTATCTGATTGAAGAGATGAAGGCAAGACAAGCTTATTTTAGGAAACTTTCTGAATGGACATAGAAAATTTGGTGAACTCAAACACGCACACCAACCCACCTAAAATGACCCATAATGGGGCGGCAGGGTAGCCTAGTGGTTAGAGTGTTGGACTAGTAACCGAAAGGTTGCAAGTTCAAATCCCCGAGCTGACAAGGTACAAATCTGTTGTTCTGCCCCTGAACAGGCAGTTAACCCACTGTTCCTAGACCAACCCACTGTTCCTAACCCCACTGTTTCCTAGGCCAGTTAACCCACTGTTCCTAGGCCAGTTAACCCACTGTTCCTAGGCCAGTTAACCCACTGTTCCTAGGCCAGTTAACCCACTGTTCCTAGACCAGTTAACCCACTGTTCCTAGGCCAGTTAACCCACTGTTCCTAGGCCAGTTAACCCACTGTTCCTAGGCCAGTTAACCCACTGTTCCTAGGCCAGTTAACCCACTGTTCCTAGACCAGTTAACCCACTGTTCCTAGACCAGTTAACCCACTGTTCCTAGACCAGTTAACCCACTGTTCCTAGGCTGTCATTGAAAATAAGAATTTGTTCTTAACTGACTTGCCTGGTTAAATAAAGGTAAATAAAATAAATAAATACATTTTAAAAAACTGCACTGCATCTCCCTCAGACACGTAAGCAAATCACATTTGTCCTTCCCTAAAAACATTTCCTTAGCTTCAAATCCTTTCTGTAGGATATAAATAATAGTCTGTATTATTGGAAAATGCTACATCAATGTAGCCTATCATATAAAATGAAGAACATGTTAAGGGGGAAATACACTGAGTTGACCAAACATGAAATAATAATATGTTAATTAATATTGAATTGCACCCTTTTGCCCTAAGAACAGCCAGAGGTCATCGGGGCATGCACAAAACAATAAGGACACATGCTCTTTCAAAGACAGCGACTGACTAGGTGACATAGACCGACTAGGTGACAAAGACCGACTAGGTGACATAGACCGACTAGGTGACAAAGAACGACTAGGTGACATAGACTGACTAGGTGACAGACTGACTAGGTGACATAGACCGACTAGGTGACAGACTGACTAGGTGACAAAGAATGACTAGGTGACATAGACTGACTAGGTGACAGACTGACTAGGTGACATAGACCGACTAGGTGACAAAGACCGACTAGGTGACAGACTGACTAGGTGACAAAGAACGACTAGGTGACATAGACTGACTAGGTGACATAGACCGACTAGGTGACATAGACCGACTTGGTGACATAGACCGACTAGGTGACATAGACTGACTAGTTGAAAAGCTATGATCCCTTATTGATGTCGCTTGTTAAATCCACTTCAAATCAGTGTAGATGAAGAGGAGGAGACAGGTTAAAGAAGGATGTTTATTAAACCTTGAGACAATTGAGACATGAACCGTGTATGTGTGCCATTCAGAGGGAGAAGAGGCAAGACAAAAGATTTAAGTGCCTTTGAACGGGGTATGTTGGTAGGTGGGCGCCGAGCGCACCGGTTTGAATGTGTCAAGAACTGCAACGCTGCTGGGTTTTGGACACATAGTTTCCCGTGTGTATCAAGAATGGTCCACCACCCAAAAGACATTCAGCCAACTTGACACCACTGTGGGAAGCTTTGGAGTCGACGTGGAATGTTTTCGACACCCGGAAGAGTCCATTCCCCGAACCAACTGTGGGAAGCTTTGGAGTCGACGTGGAATGTTTTCGACACCCGGAAGAGTCCATTCCCCGAACCAACTGTGGGAAGCTTTGGAGTCGACGTGGAATGTTTTCGACACCCGGAAAAGTCCATTCCCCGAACCATTGAGGTTGTTCTGGCTGCAAAAGGGGGGAGGTTGCAACTCAATATTAGGATGGTGTTCCTAATGTTTTTTACACTCAGTGTACACAAGGTTAGGTCTGTCGGTGCAGAATGTGTTCACACATTCAAACAGGAGTGTTAGGAGTGAAAGCAGAGAAGAGTTGTCCTTGACTTCGAGGACTTCTGTGAGTAACAGCACAGTCAGCACTTACACTTTAACTAACCTCCCTTGCCACGCTGTGCGTGTGTGTGTGTGTGTGTGTGTGTGTGTGTGTGTGTGTGTGTGTGTGTGTGTGTGTGTGTGTGTGTGTGTGTGTGTGTGTGTGTGTGTGTGTGTGCGTGTGCATGTGTGTGTGTAAAGACACTGCAGGGGAACTGTAGAGGGAATAACTCTGTCTGAACTTTAGGGCACTTAAGCAGGGCTGTTGTTGGGTAGAGGACACATCAAACTCCCACTCCAGAACATTCTGCAACACGTCTGTAATGTGCAGGAAATGCAAATTGTAGTGTATTTAAAACTTTTAAAGGATTCTGAATTTCCCAAATTCCACTTTATGTCGCGTTCTGACCTTAGTTCCTTTGTTTTGTCTTTGTTTTAGTATGGTCAGGGCGTGAGTTGGTGTGGGCAGTCTATGTTTGTTTTTCTATGTTGGTTTCTGTGTTCGGCCTGGTATGGTTCTCAATCAGAGGCAGGTGTCGTTAGAAGTCTCTGATTGAGAATCATACTTATGTAGCCTTTTTCCACCTGGGTTTTGTGGGTGATTATTTTCTGTCTTTGTGTTACGTGTGTATGTCACCAGACAGGACTGTTTCGTTTCGTTCGTTCATTTTGTTATTTTTGTAGTGATTCAGTGTTAAGTGCTTTCTTTAATTAAAATTATGAACACTTACCACGCTGCGCTTTGGTCCATTAATGATATTTTACGTAATAATTCATATTTCCGTTCGCTGCAGGATTTTCTTTCCTACTGTGACAAGCTTGGTCAAGATAGTGAATCTGTTGGCCAACCAAACAAAGCAAGACATTTATTGGTCCAGGACAACAATACTACAAACAGAGCAAGACATTTATTGGTCCAGGACAACAATACTACAAACAAAGCAAGACATTTATTGGTCCAGGACAGCAATACTACAAACAAAGCAAGACATTTATTGGTCCAGGACAACAATACTACAAACAAAGCAAGGCATTTATTGGTCCAGGACAACAATACTACAACCAAGCAAGGCATTTATTGGTCCAGGACAACAATACTACAAACAAAGCAAGGCATTTATTGGTCCAGGACAACAAGTCTATGTCCATAGTCTATAACAAGTCTATGTCCATAGTCTATAACAAGTCTATGTCCATAGTCTATAACAAGTCTATGTCCATAGTCTATAACAAGTCTATGTCCATAGTCTATAACAAGTCTATGTCCATAGTCTATAACAAGTCTATGTCCATAGTCTATAACAAGTCTATGTCCATAGTCTATAACAAGTCTATGTCCATAGTCTATAACAAGTCTATGTCCATAGTCTATAACAAGTCTATGTCCATAGTCTATAACAAGTCTATGTCCATAGTCTATAACAAGTCTATGTCCATAGTCTATAACAAGTCTATGTCCATAGTCTATAACAAGTCTATGTCCATAGTCTATAACAAGTCTATGTCCATAGTCTATAACAAGTCTATGTCCATAGTCTATAACAAGTCTATGTCCATAGTCTATAACAAGTCTATGTCCATAGTCTATAACAAGTCTATGTCCATAGTCTATAACAAGTCTATGTCCATAGTCTATAACAAGTCTATGTCCATAGTCTATAACAAGTCTATGTCCATAGTCTATAACAAGTCTATGTCCATAGTCTATAACAAGTCTATGTCCATAGTCTATAACAAGTCTATGTCCATAGTCTATAACAAGTCTATGTCCATAGTCTATAACAAGTCTATGTCCATAGTCTATAACAAGTCTATGTCCATAGTCTATAACAAGTCTATGTCCATAGTCTATAACAAGTCTATGTCCATAGTCTATAACAAGTCTATGTCCATAGTCTATAACAAGTCTATGGAAGTAACACATCACTCTATGATGTATCTACTTGCTACTTCATAGTCTCCCTCCTCCTTCTCTGCAACTGCCAGACAGAGTTAAGCCTTACAGGTCAATGCATGCCGACTCCGTGTAACTTGTCTGTTACAGGATGTTGACATTGGAAACACGAAAGTAGACAGTTATCTATCCAGGCCTGGTGCTGGAAACACCCATTCAGCCTGAGATGGGCTGCGTTTCAAATGGCACACTATTCCCTAAGTAGAGTTTAGAGCCACAGTCAAAAGTAAGTAGTGCATTATATAGGGAACAAAGTGCCTTTTGGGACACAGACTCAAAAGGTAATGCAGGATTTATAATTAGTGTGGATGACATCATATCCTAGCCTAGTGCATCAACAGTGTGTGTGTGTGTGTGTGCGTGTGCGTGTGCGTGTGCGTGTGTGTGTGTGTGTGTGTGTGTGTGTGTGTGTGTGTGTGTGTGTGCGTGTGTGTGTGTGTGTGTGTGTGTGTGTGTGTGTGTGTGTGTGTGTGTGTGTGTGTGTGTGTGTGTGCGTGTGTGTGTGTGTGTGTGTGTGTGTGTGTGTGTGTGTGTGTGTGTGTTGAACGATTAACCAGGCTTTTTTTTCTGGATATGAAACAAATAATTGACCTTCAGTACCAGTCAGAGGTTTGGACACACCTACTCATGCAAGGGTTTTTCTTTATTTGTACTATTTTCTACAATGTAGAATAATAGTGAAGACATCAAAACTATGAAATATCACAAATGGAATCATGTAGTTAAGCAAAAAAGTGTTGATCAAATCTAAGTATATTTTATATTTGAGATTCTTCAAATAGCCACCCTTTGCCTTGATCGACAGCTTTGCACACTCTTGGCATTCTCTCAATCAGATTCACCTGGAATACTTTTCCAACAGTCTTGAAGGAGTTCCCACATATGCTGAGCACTTGTTGGCTGATTTTCCTTCATTCTGCGGTCCAACTCTGCCCAAACCATCTCAACTGGGTTGAGGCCAGGTGATTGTGGAGGCCAGGTCATCTGATGCAGCACTCCATCACTCTCCTTCTTGGTCAAATAGTCCTTACACAGCTCTCGAGTGGCGTAGCAGTCTAAGGCACTGCATCTCAGCGCAAGAGGCGTCACCACAGTCCCTGGTTTGAATCCAGGCTGTATCACATCCAACCATGTTTGGGAGTCCCATAGGAAGGTGCACAACTGGCCCAGCATTGCCCGGGTAGGCCATCATTGTAAATTAGAATATATTCTTAACTGACTTTATTTATTTAACCTTAAATAAAGGTTAAATATATAAAATAAACATCTCAATTGGGTTTCAGATTGGGTGATTGTGGAGGCCAGGTCACCTGATGCAGCTCTCCTTCTTGGTCGAATAGTCCTTACACAGCCTGGAGGTGTGTTGGGTCATTGTCCTGTTGAAAAACAAATGACAGTCCCACTAAGCCCAAACCAGATGGGATGGTATATCGCTGCAGAATGCTGTGGTGGTTAACCTGTGGAGTGTAGGGGGCAGTATTTTGATGTTTGGATGAAAAAGGTACCCAAATGAAACTGTCTATTTCTCAGGCCCAGAATCTAGAATATGCATATAATTGTCAGATTAGGATAGAAAACACTCTACAGCTTCCAAAACTGTCAAAATATTGTCTGTGGGTATAACATAACTGATATTGCAGGCGAAAACCTGAGGAAAATCCAACCAGGAAGTGCCTAAGAGAAACGAATCTCCCTGTTCCATTGCATGCCTTCCCTCCATTTAAAGGGACATCAACCAGAGTCCTTTCCCTATGGCTTACACATGGTGTGAACAGTCTTTAGACATAGTTTCAGACTTTTATTCTGAAAAATGAGCGAGAACAATCACTTCGCGTCAGTGGATGGCTGGGTGCCAGCAGAGTTTTGCATGCAACAACAGCTTGGAGCAGACATTTTCTCTCTCTCTCCTATTGAAAAAGCTACAGTCTGGGTGAAATATTATCGATTATTTATTTTAAAAACAAGGATTGATTATAAAAAACATTTGACATGTGTCTACGAACTTTACGGATACAATTTGGAATTGTCATCTGCCCGTCATGACCTGCACGAGCCTGTGAATATCTAAACAAAATGCGCCAATCAAATTGAGGTTTTTGAATATAAAAATAATCTTTATCGAACAAAAGGAACATTTATTGTGTAACTGGGAGTCTCGTGAGTGCAAACATCCGAAGATCATCAAAGGTATGCGATTCATTTTATTGCTTTTCTGACTTTCGTGACCAATCTACTTTGCTGCTAGCTATTTGTAATGTTTTCTCTTCTGAGAGAGATGTCCTAACATAAATGCTTGGATAGCTTTTGCTGTAAAGCTTTTTTTAAATCTGACACGCCAGGTGGATTAACCTGTAGTGACGCCCAGCCCGTGAACGGGACCGTTATCATTACCTGACACTAATTAGCATAACGCAACGGACATAAATCTTCCTAGAAAATCTTCCTAATCATGAAAATCACAAGTGAAATATATTGGAACACAGTTTAGCCTTTTGTTAATCACCCTGTCATCTCAGATGTTCAAAATATGCTTTACAGCCAACGCTAGACAAGCATTTGTGTAAGTTTATCATAGCCTAGCATTATGCCTTGCTAGCAGCAGGCAAACTTGTCACGGAAATCAGAAAAGCGATCAAATTAAATCGTTTACCTTTGATGAACTCAGATGTTTTCACTCACGAGACTCCCAGGTAGACAGCCAAAGTAAATTTTTTCCCAAAATATTATTTTTGTAGGCGAAATAGCTCCATTTGTTCTTCACGTTTGGCTGAGAAATCGCCCGGAAATTGCGGTCACCACAACGCCGAAATATATTCAAAATTAGCTCCATAATATCGACAGAAACATGGCAAACGTTGTTTAGAATCCATCCTCAAGGTGTTTTTCTAATATCTATTCGATAATATATCTGTCGGGACAATTCCTTTTTCTCTAGGACCGATTGGAGTAATGGCTACCTCTGCACTTTACGCGAGAATCTCTCTCAGAGCCACCATGACCATGTGACCACTTACGCAATGTGCCCCCATACGGCTATTCTTCAACAGAAATGCGTAAAACTACGTCACAATGCTGTAGACACCTTGGGGAATACATAGAAAGCGTAAGCTCTTTGATGGTACATTTACAGCCATATAGGGATTCATTGGAAGGCAGAGCTTTCAAAACCTGGGGCACTTCCGGATTGGATTTTTCTCAGGCTTCGCCTGCAACATCAGTTCTGTTATACTCACATACAATATCTTTACAGTTTTGGAAACGTTAGAGTGTTTTCTATCCAAAGCTGTCAATTGTATGCATATTCCAGCATCTTTTCCTGACAAAATATCCTGTTTAATACGGGAACGTTTTTTTCCAAAAATGAAAATACCCCTTAACACCAAGAGGTTAACAACAAGCTAAGCTGTGTTTTGCTATATTGCACTTGTGATTTCATGACAATTAAATAATTTTTAGTAATTTAATTTGAATTTGGCGCTCTGCAATTCAGCGGATGTTGACAAAAATGATCCCGCTAGCTGGATGGGTGCGCCAAGAAGTTAAACGTGCCTTGAATTCTAAATAAATCACTGACAGTGTCACCAGCAAAGCACCATCACACCTCCTCCTCCATGCTTCACAGTGGGAACCACACATGTGGAGATCATCTGTTCACCTACTCTGTGTCTCACAAAGACACAGCGGTTGGAACCAAACATCTCAAATTTGAACTCATCAGACCAAAGGACAGATTTTCACTGGTCTAATGTCCATTGCTCCTGTTTCTTGGCCCAAGCAATTCTCTTGTTCTTATTGGTGTTCTTTAGCAGTGGTTTCTTTGCGGCAATTCAACCATGAAGGCCTGATTCACGCAGTCTCCTCTGAACAGTTGATGTTGAGATGTGTCTGTTACTTGAACTCTGTGAAGCATTTATTTTGGCTGCAATTTCTGAGGCTGGTAACTCTAATGAACTGATCCTCTGCAGCAGAGGTACCTCTGGGTCTTCCTTTCCTGTGGAGGTCATCATGAGAGCCAGTTTCATCATAGCGCTTGATGGTTTTTGCGACTGCACTTGAATAAACTTTCAAATTTCTTGAAATTTTCCGGATTGACTGACCTTCATGTCTTAAAGTAATGACGGACTGTCGTTTCTCTTTGCTACTTTGAGCTGTTCTTACCATAATATTACCGAATAGGGCTATTTTCTGTATACCACACCTACCTTGTCACAACACAATTGATTGGCTCAAAGAAGGAAAGAAATTCCACAAAGTAACTTTTAACAAGGCACACATATTAATTTAAATGAATTCCAGGTGAATACCTCATGAAGCTGGTTGAGAAAATGCCAAGTGTGTGCAAAGCTGTCATCAAGGCAAAGGGTGGCTACTTTGAAGAATCTCAAATATAAAATATACTTTGAATTGTTTAACACTTTTTTGGTTACTACATGATTCCATATGTGATATTTTATAGTTTTGATGTCTTCACTATTATTTTACAATGTAGAAAATTGTAAAAACAAAGAAAAACCCTTGAATGAGTAGCTGTGTCCAAACTTTTGACTGGTGGTGTATGTCAGTTCAAGGACTTGAATTCCATTTAGTGTGTTTTTTTCCCGTTTCTCTAGAGAGAAATCAAATCACCAGAGAAATCAAGTCAAGTACTATGTGGGACGCTGGGCTGACGGGAGTTGTAGTTTTCACTAAGCAAATATTCAGCCTACTATATGTTCAGCACAGAAACGTGTTATTTAACTACAATGTCCATAATCCATTTCGCCTGTTTTTTCCGTCTCAGACAGATATGGATACACTTTTACGCCTGCTATGTTAGGTTAGATACACACAGACCACATAGACCGCATGAGAGAGGAATGTACACAACACAAAGAGACGAGAAAAATACAGTTTGTGAAAGTATGCCTTATCCACTTTGCTAGCTAAATGTAGTAATGAATACATTTCCTTAAATGACAATTCTGTGAACTATCTTGTGCAAGTTTTAAATGTACACAATACCTGTTAGCAAAGATGTCAGCTAGAGATGACATGTAGTCTACTTTGATGCCAGTTAGCGTTTTCAAATCTGAGAGTAATTTTTTAAACCTTTATTTAACTTGGCAAATCAGGTAAGAACAAATTCTTATTTACAATGACGGTCTACCCTGGCCAAACTCAAACGACACTGGGCCAATTGTGCACCGCCCTATGGGACTCCCAATCACGGCGAGATACAGTCTGGTTTCGAACCACCTCTTACACTCTTACAAGAACCACCTCTTACACCTCTTACACTGAGATGCAGTGCCTTAGATCACTGCGCCACTCAGGAGTCAAGTAGAACAAAAAGAGCCAAACATATTGATTCACCTTGTCCAAGAAAGATTTACATCATGGTGAAAGATTTTCTCTTCCAAGATGGTGTAGCAGTCAGACGTCTTTGTCTTTGTCCAGTCGTGTCCCTTGTATATATCTTTTTATATAGTTTTCTTCGCATATCTTTTAAAAATATTTTCCTAAACCTCAACTTCTAAATACTCTCCTGCAACCCGCCTCACCCAATGTGCCGTAAAGTTTTTTTTAAATCTAACACAGCGGTTGCATTAAGGAGAAGTGTACCTATATTTCCATGGCTAACAATTGTATTTTCATCGACATTTATAATGAGTATTTCTGTAAAATGATGTGGCTCTCTGCAGTATCACCGGATGTTTTTGGAACTAGTGAACGTAACGAGCCAAAGTATACTGACATTTTTTATATAAATATGCACTTTATCAAACAAAACATATATGTATTGTGTAACATGAAGTCCTATGAGTGTCATCTGATGAAGATCATCAAAGGTTAGTGATTCATTTTATCTCTATTTGTGCTTTTTGTGACTCCACTCTTTGGCTGGAAAAATGGCTGTGTTTTTCTGTGGCTTGGCTCTGACCTAACATAATTGTTTGTGGTGCTTTCGCTGTAAAGGCTACTTGAAATCGGACACTTCGGTGAGATTAACAACAAGATTACCTTCCAAAAATTGTATAAAATACATCTATGTTTGACGAATTTGAATTATGAGCTTTCTGTTGTTTGAATTTGGCGCTCTGGCTGTTGTCATATCAATCCCGTAAACGGGATTGCAGCCCAAAGACGTTTTTAACCAACCATGTTGTTCCACCTCCTACATATGCAATGACATCACCTGGTTTAAATGTCTCTAGAGACTATATCTCTCTCATCATTACTCAATGCTTAGGTTTACCTCCAATGTACTCACATCCTACCTTACCTTTGTCTGTACACTATGCCTTGAATCTATGCTATCGTGCCCAGAAACCTGCTCCTTTTACTCTCTGTTCTGAATGTGCTAGACGGCCAGTTTGTATAGCCTTTAGCCATACCCTTATCCTACTTCTCCTCTGGTGATGTAGAGGTTAATCCAGGTCCTGCAGTGCCTAGCTCCACTCCCACTCCCCAGGTGCTCTCATTTGTTGACTTCTGTAAGTGTAAAAGCCTTGGTTTCATGCATGTTAACATTAGAAGCCTACCCCCTAGGTTTGTTTTACTCACTGCTTTAGCACACATCTGCCACCCCGGATGTCTTAGCCGTGTCTGAATCCTGGCTTAGGAAAACCACCAAAAACCCTGA
Organism: Oncorhynchus tshawytscha; assembly: GCF_018296145.1. Classification (NCBI taxonomy): domain Eukaryota; kingdom Metazoa; phylum Chordata; class Actinopteri; order Salmoniformes; family Salmonidae; genus Oncorhynchus; species Oncorhynchus tshawytscha. Next base: position 32,800,996 of record NC_056459.1, read on the forward strand.
AATCTCCATCCCTAACTATAACATTTTCAGCCAAGATAGACTTACTGCAAAGATAGCCTGCAGAGTTTTGTATTACTATCCAGGTCGGTACCCAAACAATTCAAGCTTCTACTTCTAAAAATTCACCTTTCCAGAAACAAGTCTCTCACTGTTGCCGCTTGCAATAGACCACCCTCTGCCCCCAGCTGTGCCCTCGACACCATATGTGAATTGATTGCCCCCCATCTATCTTCTGAGATCGTGCTACTAGGTGACCTAAACTGGGACATGCTTAACACCCCGGCCATCCTACAATCTTAGCTTGATGCCCTCAATATCACACAAATTATCAATGAACCTACCAGGTACAACCCCAAATCCGTAAACACAGGCACCCTCATAGATATCATCCTAACTAACTCGCCCTCCAAATACACCTCTGCTGTTTTCAATCAAGATCTCAGCGATCACTGCCTCATTGCCTGCATCCGTAATGGGTCTGCGACCAAACGACCACCGCTCATCATTATCAAACGCTCCCTAAAACACTTCTGCGAGCAGGCCTTTCTAATCAACCTGGCCGGGGTATCCTGGAATGACATTGACCTTATCCTGACAGTAGAGGATGCCTGGTTATTCTTTAAAAGTGCCTTCCTCACCATCTTAAATAAGCATGCCCCATTCAAAAAAAATTGAACTAGGAATAGATATAGTCCTTGTTTCACTCCAGACCAGCACAAAAACATCCTGTGACATTCTGGATTAGCATCGAATAGCCCCAGTGATATGCAACTTTTCAGTGAAGTTAGGAACAAATACAGTGCCTTGCGAAAGTATTCGGCCCCCTTGAACTTTGAGACCTTTTGCCACATTTCAGGTTTCAAACATAAAGATATAAAACTGTATTTTTTTGTGAAGAATCAACAACAAGTGGAACACAATCATGAAGTGGAACGACATTTATTGGATATATATTGTATGTTTTGTTCATTCCATGTGTAACTCTGTGTTGTTGTATGTGTCGAACTGCTTTGCTTTATCTTGGCCAGGTCACAGTTGTAAATGAGAACGTGTTCTCAACTATTCTACCTGGTTAAATAAAGGTGAAATAAATCAAATAAACACGGCTATCAAAATGTCACGCCCTTATTTTAAGTGTTTTTAAAATACCCTATGGGAAAAAAATGTCTGGTGGAATAACGATTGGAACCATTTCCCTGTTTGACCGCTAGGTTGTATGGGTATTATGACACCTCCACTGTGGGGTTCTATTGTCTCGCCTCCTCTCCACCCTGCCCACATGTGAGCTCCAGCAGCTAGGCATGATTCAATGTATTGAACTTTTTCTTTCTTTATAAAATTGGCATTTGATGCTTCAAGTGTTCATGTCCATCTGCATGGATTAGATTATTTAATTTGCTATCCTAATAATTAGAGTTTTTTTTTTTTTTACGAACAATTACATTTTTGTTCTCTTTGTAAGTGTGACTCCAGTCCAGACAATCTGAGCTGCCTGTTCCTTATTAAGGATAGTCTGAGCTGCCTGTTCATTATGAAAGATAGTCTGAGCTGCCTGTTTCTTATTAAGGATAGTCTGAGCTGCCTGTTCCTTATTAAGGATAGTCTGAGCTGCCTGTTTCTTATTAAGGACAGTCTGAGCTGCCTGTTGCTTATTAAAAACAATCTGTGTAATGACCATAGGGATCTGGCCATAGGGATCTGGCCATGGGGATCTGGTCATAGGGATGTGGTCATAGGGATCTGGTAATAGGGATCTGGTCATAGGGATCTGGTCATGGGGATCTGGCCATAGGGATCTGGCCATAGGGATCTGGTCATAGGGATCTGGTCATAGGGATCTGGCCTTAGGGATCTGGTCATAGGGATCTGGCCATAGGGATCTGGTCATATGGATCTGACCATAGCGTTCTGGCCATAGGGATCTGGTCATATGGATCTGGCTATAGGGATCTGGTCATAGGGATCTGGCTATAGGGATCTGGTCATAGGGATCTGGTCATAAGGATCTGGTCATGGGGATCTGGCCATAGGAATCTGGCCATAGGGATCTGGCCTTAGGGATCTGGTCATAGGGATCTGGTCATAGGGATCTGGTCATAGGGATCTGGTCATAGGGATCTGGCTGTAGGGATCTGGCCGTAGGGATCTGGCCGTAGGGATCTGGTCATAGGGATCTGGCCTTAGGGATCTGGTCATAGGGATCTGGTCATAGGGATCTGGCTATAGGGATCTGGCTGTAGGGATCTGGCCGTAGGGATCTGGTCATAGGGATCTGGCCTTAGGGATCTGGCCGTAGGGATCTGGTCATAGGGATCTGGCCTTAGGGATCTGGTCATAGGGATCTGGTCATAGGGATGTGGTCATAGGGATCTGGTCATAGGGATCTGGTCATAGGGATCTGGTCATAGGGATCTGGCCATGGGGATCTGGTCATAGGGATCTGGTCATAGGGATGTGGCCATAGGGATCTGGTCATAGGGATCTGGCCTTAGGGATCTGGTCATAGGGATCTGGCCATGGGGATCTGGTCATAGGGATCTGGTCATAGGGATGTGGCCATAGGGATCTGGTCATAGGGATCTGGCCTTAGGGATCTGGCCATAGAGATCTGGCCTTAGGGATCTGACCATAGGGATCTGGTCATAGGGATCTGGCCTTAGGGATCTGGCCATAGAGATACCCTCTCTATCCTCAACAAGTTAAAGTAGCTACAATTAATAAAATGTCAAAAACAAATTCTATGAAATAGTTTCAACGGTATTGACGGTAATTGAAAAAACATCCCCAAATACCTCAGTATACGGTATATCCCCTTGTTTTTGAACAGCGAAATACTGTTGGTGATCCCCTCTAGAGTAACATTAGTGCATCATGTGGTAGAAAATAAATAACCATGCTAGTTAAACAGCTAATTGTTTCAATAAACCTTCAAAATACCTTAATGAATCCACACTAAATAGTATACCTCTGTGAAGGTCTCTCTCCTTATTCAACTGTCTCTGTCCCTAACCCTTAATGAATCCACACTAAATAGTATACCTCTGTGAAGGTCTCTCTCCTTATTCAACTGTCTCTGTCCCTAACCCTTAATGAATCCACACTAAATAGTATACCTCTGTGAAGGTCTCTCTCCTTATTCAACTGTCTCTGTCCCTAACCCTTAATGAATCCACACTAAATAGTATACCTCTGTGAAGGTCTCTCTCCTTATTCAACTGTCTCTGTCCCTAACCCTTAATGAATCCACACTAAATAGTATACCTCTGTGAAGGTCTCTCTCCTTATTCAACTGTCTCTGTCCCTAACCCTTAATGAATCCACACTAAATAGTATACCTCTGGGAGGGTCTCTCTCCTTATTCAACTGTCTCTGTCTGTCTCTGTCATTAGATTCAGGAGACAAATGAATGAATCCAGAAGGAATGAATTGAATTTAGGAGGCAGAAGGCAGTTTCTGGCTCAATCCACTAGAATAGACAGAACACACACACCCAATTACAGACAGACAGAACACACACACCCAGTTACAGACAGACAGACAGACAGACAGACAGACAGACAGACAGACAGACAGACAGACAGACAGACAGGCAGGCAGGCAGGCAGGCAGGCAGGCAGGCAGGCAGGCAGGCAGACAGACACAGACCCTCCGCCATCCCCTCCCCCAATCAAGTCATGCCTAGAGGAAAGTCTGGCACCCCTCCCCCATCCCAAAGAGCTGTCTGTGCCCATCACACACACACGCACACACACATGCACACCCCCCCCCCCCACACACACACACACACACACACACACACACACACACAGAAATGGGGTCCCCAGTGAATTGTGCGTGGCCTCCTTGGTCTTGGATACAGTGTTGCCATGGTAGCCACGTTTTCTCCACATGGAAAATCAGAGAGAAGAGAGCGAATCCACTCCTATTGATGTAGGGTTAGGGAATCAGAGAGGGGAGAGAGGATCCACACCTATTGATAGGGAATCAGAGAGGGGAGAGAGGATCCACTCCTATTTATGGAGGGTTAGGGAATCAGAGAGGGGAGAGAGGATCCACTCCTATTGATGTAGGGTTAGGGAATCAGAGAGAGGATCCACTCCTATTGATGTAGGGTTAGGGAATCAGAGAGGGGAGAGAGGATCCACTCCTATTTATGGAGGGTTAGGGAATCAGAGAGGGGAGAGAGGATCCACTCCTATTGATGTAGGGTTAGGGAATCAGAGAGAGGATCCACTCCTATTGATGTAGGGTTAGGGAATCAGAGAGGGGAGAGAGGATCCACTCCTATTGATGTAGGGTTAGGGAATCAGAGTGGATCCACTCCTATTAATTTAAGGCGTAATACTGGATTCAGCTTAACACAGACAGCTTAACACAGAACCTCCTGTTCTCCTCTAAGAGTAGGAAATCATTTGTGTATCCAGTTGTTCTTCATTTAATACTTCTAGTTTGGACTGTGATGATGTCATGGTTCCAGAGCTCAGTCGTGAATGGTTCTGGAACACCAACGGAAAAGTGTCACAGGAAGGAAGTTTGGATGCGGCTTCAAACCCAATCACCACAATCTAAATTTCATTGACAGAACAAACAAACAAACAAACAAACAAACAAACAAACAAACAAACAAAAACATTTTTGTGGTTCTAAATAAATAGTTTAGTAGGTCAAATGCTGTAGGTCATGTAACTTTTTTTACATAATAATATATTTTGTAGACTTCACAGGACAAATGTTGCTCTACGGTTTTGTAACGAAACAAAGGTGTGGTTGAATTTATTCTGTGGTGTCTTCTCATTGTCTCAGCCTTTAGTCCCTATATAACACAGTGTCTTCTCATTGTCTCAGCCTTTAGTCACTATATATCACAGTGTCTTCTCATTGTCTCAGCCTTTAGTCCCTATATATCACAGTGTCTTCTCATTGTCTCAGCCTTTAGGCCTATATATCACAGTGTCTTCTCATTGTCTCAGCCTTTAGTCCCTATATATCACAGTGTCTTCTCATTGTCTCAGCCTTTAGTCCCTATATATCACAGTGTCTTCTTATTGTCTCAGCCTTTAGTCCCTATATATCACAGTGTATTCTCATTGTCTCAGCCTTTAGTCTCTATATATCACAGTGTCTTCTCATTGTCTCAGCCTTTAGTCCCTATATATCACAGTGTCTTCTCATTGCCTCAGCCTTTAGTCCCTATATATCACAGTGTCTTCTCATTGTCTCAGCCTTTAGTCTCTATATATCACAGTGTCTTCTCATTGTCTCAGCCTTTAGTCCCTATATATCACAGTGTCTTCTCATTGTCTCAGCCTTTAGTCCCTATATATCACAGTGTCTTCTCATTGTCTCAGCCTTTAGTCACTATATATCACAGTGTCTTCTCATTGTCTCAGCCTTTAGTCCCTATATATCACAGTGTCTTCTCATTGTCTTAGCTTTTAGTCCCTATATATCACAGTGTCTTCTTATTGTCTCAGCCTTTAGGCCCTATATATCACAGTGTCTTCTTATTGTCTCAGCCTTTAGTCCCTATATATCACAGTGTCTTCTCATTGTCTCAGCCTTTAGTCCCTATATATCACAGTGTCTTCTCATTGTCTCAGCCTTTAGTCTCTATATATCACAGTGTCTTCTCATTGTCTCAGCCTTTAGTCCCTATATATCACAGTGTCTTCTCATTGTCTCAGCCTTTAGTCCCTATATATCACAGTGTCTTCTCATTGTCTCAGCCTTTAGTCCCTATATATCACAGTGTCTTCTTATTGTCTCAGCCTTTAGTCCCTATATATCACAGTGTATTCTCATTGTCTCAGCCTTTAGGCCTATATATCACAGTGTCTTCTTATTGTCTCAGCCTTTAGTCCCTATATATCACAGTGTCTTCTCATTGTCTCAGCCTTTAGTCCCTATATATCACAGTGTCTTCTCATTGTCTCAGCCTTTAGTCTCTATATATCACAGTGTCTTCTCATTGTCTCAGCATTTAGGCCCTATATATCACAGTGTCATCTTATTGTCTCAGCCTTTAGGCCCTATATATCACAGTGTCTTCTCATTGTCTCAGCCTTTAGTCCCTATATATCACAGTGTCTTCTCATTGTCTTAGCTTTTAGTCCCTATATATCACAGTGTCTTCTCATTGTCTCAGCCTTTAGGCCCTATATATCACAGTGTCTTCTCATTGTCTCAGCCTTTAGTCCCTATATTTCACAGTGTCTTCTTATTGTCTCAGCCTTTAGGCCCTATATATCACAGTGTCTTCTCATTGTCTCAGCCTTTAGTCCCTATATATCACAGTGTCTTCTCATTGTCTCAGCCTTTAGTCCTATATATCACAGTGTCTTCTCATTGTCTCAGCCTTTAGTCACTATATATCACAGTGTCTTCTCATTGTCTCAGCCTTTAGTCCCTATATATCACAGTGTCTTCTCATTGTCTCAGCCTTTAGTCCCTATATATGACAGTGTCTTCTCATTGTCTCCGCCTTTAGTCCCTATATATCACAGTGTCTTCTTATTGTCTCAGCCTTTAGTCCTATATATCACAGTGTCTTTTCATTGTCTCAGCCTTTAGTCTCTATATATCACAGTGTCTTCTCATTGTCTCAGCCTTTAGTCCCTATATATCACAGTGTCTTCTCATTGTCTCAGCCTTTAGTCCCTATATATCACAGTGTCTTCTCATTGTCTCAGCCTTTAGTCCCTATATATCACAGTGTCTTCTTATTGTCTCAGCCTTTAGTCCCTATATATCACAGTGTATTCTCATTGTCTCAGCCTTTAGTCCTATATATCACAGTGTCTTCTCATTGTCTCAGCCTTTAGTCCCTATATATCACAGTGTCTTCTCATTGTCTCAGCCTTTAGTCCCTATATATCACAGTGTCTTCTCATTGTCTCAGCCTTTAGTCTCTATATATCACAGTGTCTTCTCATTGTCTCAGCCTTTAGTCCCTATATATCACAGTGTCTTCTCATTGTCTCAGCCTTTAGTCCCTATATATCACAGTGTCTTCTCATTGTCTCAGCCTTTAGTCACTATATATCACAGTGTCTTCTCATTGTCTCAGCCTTTAGTCCCTATATATCACAGTGTCTTCTCATTGTCTCAGCTTTTAGTCCCTATATATCACAGTGTCTTCTTATTGTCTCAGCCTTTAGGCCCTATATATCACAGTGTCTTCTCATTGTCTCAGCCTTTAGTCCCTATATATCACAGTGTCTTCTTATTGTCTCAGCCTTTAGTCCCTATATATCACAGTGTCTTCTCATTGTCTCAGCCTTTAGTCCCTATATATCACAGTGTCTTCTCATTGTCTCAGCCTTTAGTCTCTATATATCACAGTGTCTTCTCATTGTCTCAGCCTTTAGTCCCTATATATCACAGTGTCTTCTCATTGTCTCAGCCTTTAGTCCCTATATATCACAGTGTCTTCTCATTGTCTCAGCCTTTAGTCCCTATATATCACAGTGTCTTCTTATTGTCTCAGCCTTTAGTCCCTATATATCACAGTGTATTCTCATTGTCTCAGCCTTTAGGCCTATATATCACAGTGTCTTCTTATTGTCTCAGCCTTTAGTCCCTATATATCACAGTGTCTTCTCATTGTCTCAGCCTTTAGTCCCTATATATCACAGTGTCTTCTCATTGTCTCAGCCTTTAGTCTCTATATATCACAGTGTCTTCTCATTGTCTCAGCCTTTAGGCCCTATATATCACAGTGTCTTCTTATTGTCTCAGCCTTTAGGCCTATATATCACAGTGTCTTCTCATTGTCTCAGCCTTTAGTCCCTATATATCACAGTGTCTTCTCATTGTCTCAGCCTTTAGTCCCTATATATCACAGTGTCTTCTCATTGTCTCAGCCTTTAGTCCTATATATCACAGTGTCTTCTCATTGTCTCAGCCTTTAGTCCCTATATTTCACAGTGTCTTCTTATTGTCTCAGCCTTTAGGCCCTATATATCACAGTGTCTTCTCATTGTCTCAGCCTTTAGTCCCTATATATCACAGTGTCTTCTCATTGTCTCAGCCTTTAGTCCTATATATCACAGTGTCTTCTCATTGTCTCAGCCTTTAGTCACTATATATCACAGTGTCTTCTCATTGTCTCAGCCTTTAGTCCCTATATATCACAGTGTCTTCTCATTGTCTCAGCCTTTAGTCCCTATATATCACAGTGTCTTCTCATTGTCTCCGCCTTTAGTCCCTATATATCACAGTGTCTTCTTATTGTCTCAGCCTTTAGTCCTTATATATTGTCTTTTCATTGTCTCAGCCTTAAGTCTCTATATATCACAGTGTCTTCTCATTGTCTCAGCCTTTTGTCCCTATATATCACAGTGTCTTCTCATTGTCTCAGCCTTTAGTCCCTATATATCACAGTGTCTTCTCATTGTCTCAGCCTTTAGTCCCTATATAACACAGTGTCTTCTCATTGTCTCAGCCTTTAGGCCTATATATCACAGTGTCTTCTCATTGTCTCAGACTTTCGTCCCTATATATCACAGTGTCTTCTCATTGTCTCAGCCTTTAGTCCCTATATATCACAGTGTCTTCTCATTGTCTCAGCCTTTAGGCCTATATATCACAGTGTCTTCTCATTGTCTCAGCCTTTAGTCACTATATATCACAGTGTCTTCTCATTGTCTCAGCCTTTAGTCCTATTATCAGTGTCTTCTGATTGTCTCAGCCTTTAGTCCCTATATATCACAGTGTCTTCTCATTGTCTCAGCCTTTAGTCCCTATATATCACAGTGTCTTCTCATTGTCTCAGCCTTTATCCCTATATATCACAGTGTCTTCTCATTGTCTCAGCCTTTAGTCCCTATATATCACAGTGTCTTCTCATTGTCTCAGCCTTTAGTCCCTATATATCACAGTGTCTTCTCATTGTCTCAGCCTTTAGTCCCTATATATCACAGTGTCTTCTCATTGTCTCAGCCTTTAGTCCCTATATTTCACAGTGTCTTCTTATTGTCTCAGCCTTTATTGTCTCAGCCCTATATATCACAGGCCCTATATATCACAGTGTCTTCTCATTGTCTCAGCCTTTAGGCCCTATATATCACAGTGTCTTCTTATTGTCTCAGCCTTTAGTCCCTATATATCACAGTGTCTTCTCATTGTCTCAGCCTTTAGTCTCTATATATCACAGTGTCTTCTCATTGTCTCAGCCTTTAGTCCCTATATATCACAGTGTCTTCTCATTGTCTCAGCCTTTAGGCCCTATATATCACAGTGTCTTCTCATTGTCTCAGCCTTTAGTCCCTATATATCACAGTGCCTTCTTATTGTCTCAGCCTTTAGTCCTATATATCACAGTGTCTTCTCATTGTCTCAGCCTTTAGTCTCTATATATCACAGTGTCTTCTCATTGTCTCAGCCTTTAGTCCCTATATATCACAGTGTCTTCTCATTGTCTCAGCCTTTAGTCCCTATATATCACAGTGTCTTCTCATTGTCTCAGCCTTTAGTCCCTATATATCACAGTGTATTCTCATTGTCTCAGCCTTTAGTCCTTATATATCACAGTGTCTTTTCATTGTCTCAGCCTTTAGTCTCTATATATCAGTGTCTTCTCATTGTCTCAGCCTTTTGTCCCTATATATCACAGTGTCTTCTCATTGTCTCAGCCTTTAGTCCCTATATATCACAGTGTCTTCTCATTGTCTCAGCCTTTAGTCCCTATATATCACAGTGTCTTCTCATTGTCTCAGCCTTTAGTCCTATATATCACAGTGTCTTCTCATTGTCTCAGCCTTTAGGCCCTATATATCACAGTGTCTTCTTATTGTCTCAGCCTTTAGGCCCTATATATCACAGTGTCTTCTCATTGTCTCAGCCTTTAGTCCCTATATATCACAGTGTCTTCTCATTGTCTCAGCCTTTAGTCCCTATATATCACAGTGTCTTCTCATTGTCTCAGCCTTTAGGCCCTATATATCACAGTGTCTTCTCATTGTCTCAGCCTTTAGTCCCTATATTTCACAGTGTCTTCTTATTGTCTCAGCCTTTAGGCCTATATATCACAGTGTCTTCTCATTGTCTCAGCCTTTAGTCCCTATATATCACAGTGTCTTCTCATTGTCTCAGCCTTTAGTCCCTATATATCACAGTGTCTTCTCATTGTCTCAGCCTTTAGTCCCTATATATCACAGTGTCTTCTCATTGTCTCAGCCTTTAGTCCCTATATATCACAGTGTCTTCTCATTGTCTCAGCCTTTAGTCCCTATATATCACAGTGTCTTCTCATTGTCTCAGCCTTTAGTCCCTATATATCACAGTGTCTTCTTATTGTCTCAGCCTTTAGTCCTTATATATCACAGTGTCTTTTCAGTGTCTTTTAGTCTCATTGTCTCAGCCTTTGTCTCAGTCCCTATATATCACAGTGTCTTCTCATTGTCTCAGCCTTTAGTCCCTATATATCACAGTGTCTTCTCATTGTCTCAGCCTTTAGTCCCTATATAACACAGTGTCTTCTCATTGTCTCAGCCTTTAGGCCTATATATCACAGTGTCTTCTCATTGTCTCAGACTTTCGTCCCTATATATCACAGTGTCTTCTCATTGTCTCAGCCTTTAGTCCCTCAGCCTTTATATATATCACAGTGTCTTCTCATTGTCTCAGCCTTTAGTCCTATATATCACAGTGTCTTCTCATTGTCTCAGCCTTTAGTCCCTATATATCAGTGTCTTCTGATTGTCTCAGCCTTTAGTCCCTATATATCAGTGTCTTCTCATTGTCTCAGCCTTTAGTCCCTATATATCACAGTGTCTTCTCATTGTCTCAGCCTTTAGTCCCTATATATCACAGTGTCTTCTCATTGTCTCAGCCTTTAGTCCCTATCTATCACAGTGTCTTCTCATTGTCTCAGCCTTTAGTCCCTATATATCACAGTGTCTTCTCATTGTCTTGTCCCTATATATCACAGTGTCTTCTCATTGTCTCAGCCTTTAGGCCCTATATATCACAGTGTCTTCTCATTGTCTCAGCCTTTAGTCCCTATATTCACAGTGTCTTCTCATTGTCTCAGCCTTTAGTCCCTATATATCACAGTGTCTTCTCATTGTCTCAGCCTTTAGGCCCTATATATCACAGTGTCTTCTCATTGTCTCAGCCTTTAGTCCCTATATATCACAGTGTCTTCTCATTGTCTCAGCCTTTTTAGTCCCTATATATCACAGTGTCTTCTCATTGTCTCAGCCTTTAGTCCCTATATATCACAGTGTTTCTCATTGTCTCAGCCTTTAGTCCTATATATCACAGTGTCTTTTCATTGTCTCAGCCTTTAGTCTCTATATATCACAGTGTCTTCTCATTGTCTCAGCCTTTTGTCCCTATATATCACAGTGTCTTCTCATTGTCTCAGCCTTTAGTCTCTATATATCACAGTGTCTTCTCATTGTCTCAGCCTTTAGTCCCTATATATCACAGTGTCTTCTCATTGTCTCAGCCTTTAGGCCTATATATCACAGTGTCTTCTCATTGTCTCAGACTTTAGTCCCTATATATCACAGTGTCTTCTCATTGTCTCAGCCTTTAGTCCCTATATATCACAGTGTCTTCTCATTGTCTCAGCCTTTAGGCCTATATATCACAGTGTCTTCTCATTGTCTCAGCCTTTAGTCACTATATATCACAGTGTCTTCTCATTGTCTCAGCCTTTAGTCCCTATATATCAGTGTCTTCTTATTGTCTCAGCCTTTAGGCCCTATATATCACAGTGTCTTCTCATTGTCTCAGCCTTTAGGCCCTATATATCACAGTGTCTTCTTATTGTCTCAGCCTTTAGTCCCTATATATCACAGTGTCTTCTCATTGTCTCAGCCTTTAGTCTCTATATATCACAGTGTCTTCTCATTGTCTCAGCATTTAGGCCCTATATATCACAGTGTCTTCTTATTGTCTCAGCCTTTAGGCCCTATATATCACAGTGTCTTCTCATTGTCTCAGCCTTTAGTCCCTATATATCACAGTGTCTTCTCATTGTCTCAGCCTTTAGTCCCTATATATCACAGTGTCTTCTCATTGTCTTAGCTTTTAGTCCCTATATATCACAGTGTCTTCTCATTGTCTCAGCCTTTAGGCCTATATATATCACAGTGTCTTCTCATTGTCTCAGCCTTTAGTCCCTATATTTCACAGTGTCTTCTTATTGTCTCAGCCTTTAGGCCCTATATATCACAGTGTCTTCTCATTGTCTCAGCCTTTAGTCCTATATATCACAGTGTCTTCTCATTGTCTCAGCCTTTAGTCCCTATATATCACAGTGTCTTCTCATTGTCTCAGCCTTTAGTCTCTATATATCACAGTGTCTTCTCATTGTCTCAGCCTTTAGTCCCTATATATCACAGTGTCTTCTCATTGTCTCAGCCTTTAGGCCCTATATATCACAGTGTCTTCTCATTGTCTCAGCCTTTAGTCTCTATATATCACAGTGCCTTCTTATTGTCTCAGCCTTTAGTCCTTATATATCACAGTGTCTTCTCATTGTCTCAGCCTTTAGTCTCTATATATCACAGTGTCTTCTCATTGTCTCAGCCTTTAGTCCCTATATATCACAGTGTCTTCTCATTGTCTCAGCCTTTAGTCCCTATATATCACAGTGTCTTCTCATTGTCTCAGCCTTTAGTCCCTATATATCACAGTGTCTTCTCATTGTCTCAGCCTTTAGTCCTATATATCACAGTGTCTTCTTTTATTCCCTATATATCAGTGTCTTCTGATTGTCTCAGCCTTTAGTCCCTATATCACAGTGTCTTCTCATTGTCTCAGCCTTTAGTCCCTATATATCACAGTGTCTTCTCATTGTCTCAGCCTTTAGTCCCTATATTTCACAGTGTCTTCTTATTGTCTCAGCCTTTAGGCCCTATATATCACAGTGTCTTCTCATTGTCTCAGCCTTTAGGCCTATATATCACAGTGTCTTCTTATTGTCTCAGCCTTTAGTCCCTATATATCAGTGTCTTCTCATTGTCTCAGCCTTTAGTCCCTATATATCACAGTGTCTTCTCATTGTCTCAGCCTTTAGTCCTATATATCACAGTGTCTTCTCATTGTCTCAGCCTTTAGTCCTTATATATCACAGTGTCTTCTCATTGTCTCAGCCTTTAGTCCCTATATATCACAGTGTCTTCTCATTGTCTCAGCCTTTAGTCCCTATATATCACAGTGTCTTCTCATTGTCTCAGCCTTTAGTCCCTATATATCACAGTGTCTTCTCATTGTCTCATATATCACAGTGTCTTCTCATTGTCTCAGCCTTTAGTCCCTATATATCACAGTGTCTTCTCATTGTCTCAGCCTTTAGTCCCTATATATCACAGTGTCTTCTCATTGTCTCAGCCTTTAGTCCCTATATATCACAGTGTCTTCTCATTGTCTCAGCCTTTAGTCCCTATATATCACAGTGTCTTCTCATTGTCTTAGCTTTTAGTCCCTATATATCACAGTGTCTTCTCATTGTCTCAGCCTTTAGGCCCTATATATCACAGTGTCTTCTCATTGTCTCAGCCTTTAGTCCCTATATTTCACAGTGTCTTCTTATTGTCTCAGCCTTTAGTCCCTATATATCACAGTGTCTTCTCATTGTCTCAGCCTTTAGTCCCTATATATCACAGTGTCTTCTCATTGTCTCAGCCTTTAGTCCCTATATATCACAGTGTCTTCTCATTGTCTCAGCCTTTAGTCCCTATATATCACAGTGTCTTCTCATTGTCTCAGCCTTTAGTCCCTATATATCACAGTGTCTTCTCATTGTCTCAGCCTTTAGTCCTATATATCACAGTGTCTTTTCATTGTCTCAGCCTTTAGTCCTTAGTCTCTTTATCTATATATCAGTGTCTTCTCATTGTCTCAGCCTTTTGTCCCTATATATCACAGTGTCTTCTCATTGTCTCAGCCTTTAGTCCCTATATATCACAGTGTCTTCTCATTGTCTCAGCCTTTAGTCCCTATATAACACAGTGTCTTCTCATTGTCTCAGCCTTTAGGCCTATATATCACAGTGTCTTCTCATTGTCTCAGACTTTAGTCCCTATATATCACAGTGTCTTCTCATTGTCTCAGCCTTTAGTCCCTATATATCACAGTGTCTTCTCATTGTCTCAGCCTTTAGGCCTATATATCACAGTGTCTTCTCATTGTCTCAGCCTTTAGTCACTATATATCACAGTGTCTTCTCATTGTCTCAGCCTTTAGTCCCTATATATCAGTGTCTTCTCATTGTCTCAGCCTTTAGTCCCTATATATCACAGTGTCTTCTCATTGTCTCAGCCATTAGTCCCTATATATCACAGTGTCTTCTCATTGTCTCAGCCTTTAGTCCCTATATATCACAGTGTCTTCTCATTGTCTCAGCCTTTAGTCTCTATATATCACAGTGTCTTCTCATTGTCTCAGCATTTAGGCCCTATATATCACAGTGTCTTCTTATTGTCTCAGCCATTAGGCCCTATATATCACAGTGTCTTCTCATTGTCTCAGCCTTTAGTCCCTATATATCACAGTGTCTTCTCATTGTCTCAGCCTTTAGTCCCTATATATCACAGTGTCTTCTCATTGTCTTAGCTTTTAGTCCCTATATATCACAGTGTCTTCTCATTGTCTCAGCCTTTAGGCCCTATATATCACAGTGTCTTCTCATTGTCTCAGCCTTTAGTCCCTATATTTCACAGTGTCTTCTTATTGTCTCAGCCTTTAGGCCCTATATATCACAGTGTCTTCTCATTGTCTCAGCCTTTAGGCCCTATATATCACAGTGTCTTCTTATTGTCTCAGCCTTTAGTCCCTATATATCACAGTGTCTTCTCATTGTCTCAGCCTTTAGTCTCTATATATCACAGTGTCTTCTCATTGTCTCAGCCTTTAGTCCCTATATATCACAGTGTCTTCTCATTGTCTCAGCCTTTAGGCCCTATATATCACAGTGTCTTCTCATTGTCTCAGCCTTTAGTCCCTATATATCACAGTGCCTTCTTATTGTCTCAGCCTTTAGTCCTTATATATCACAGTGTCTTCTCATTGTCTCAGCCTTTAGTCTCTATATATCACAGTGTCTTCTCATTGTCTCAGCCTTTAGTCCCTATATATCACAGTGTCTTCTCATTGTCTCAGCCTTTAGTCCCTATATATCACAGTGTCTTCTCATTGTCTCAGCCTTTAGTCCCTATATATCACAGTGTATTCTCATTGTCTCAGCCTTTAGTCCTATATATCACAGTGTCTTCTTATTGTCTCAGCCTTTAGTCCCTATATATCAGTGTCTTCTGATTGTCTCAGCCTTTAGTCCCTATATATCACAGTGTCTTCTCATTGTCTCAGCCTTTAGTCCCTATATATCACAGTGTCTTCTCATTGTCTCAGCCTTTAGTCCCTATATTTCACAGTGTCTTCTTATTGTCTCAGCCTTTAGGCCCTATATATCACAGTGTCTTCTCATTGTCTCAGCCTTTAGGCCTATATATCACAGTGTCTTCTTATTGTCTCAGCCTTTAGTCCCTATATATCAGTGTCTTCTCATTGTCTCAGCCTTTAGTCCCTATATATCACAGTGTCTTCTCATTGTCTCAGCCTTTAGTCTCTATATATCACAGTGTCTTCTCATTGTCTCAGCCTTTAGGCCCTATATATCACAGTGTCTTCTCATTGTCTCAGCCTTTAGTCCCTATATATCACAGTGTCTTCTCATTGTCTCAGCCTTTAGTCCTATATATCACAGTGTCTTCTTATTGTCTCAGCCTTTAGTCCCTATATATCACAGTGTCTTCTCATTGTCTCAGCCTTTAGTCCCTATATATCACAGTGTCTTCTCATTGTCTCAGCCTTTAGTCTCTATATATCACAGTGTCTTCTCATTGTCTCAGCATTTAGGCCCTATATATCACAGTGTCTTCTTATTGTCTCAGCCTTTAGGCCCTATATATCACAGTGTCTTCTCATTGTCTCAGCCTTTAGTCCCTATATATCACAGTGTCTTCTCATTGTCTCAGCCTTTAGTCCCTATATATCACAGTGTCTTCTCATTGTCTCAGCCTTTAGTCCTATATATCACAGTGTCTTCTCATTGTCTCAGCCTTTAGTCCCTATATATCACAGTGTCTTCTCATTGTCTCAGCCTTTAGTCCCTATATATCACAGTGTCTTCTCATTGTCTCAGCCTTTAGTCCCTATATATCACAGTGTCTTCTCATTGTCTCAGCCTTTAGTCCCTATATATCACAGTGTCTTCTCATTGTCTCAGCCTTTAGTCCCTATATATCACAGTGTCTTCTCATTGTCTCAGCCTTTAGGCCCTATATATCACAGTGTCTTCTCATTGTCTCAGCCTTTAGTCCCTATATATCACAGTGTCTTCTTATTGTCTCAGCCTTTAGTCCCTATATATCACAGTGTCTTCTCATTGTCTCAGCCTTTAGTCCCTATATATCACAGTGTCTTCTCATTGTCTCAGCCTTTAGTATATATCACAGTGTCTTCTCATTGTCTCAGCCTTTAGTCCCTATATATCACAGTGTCTTCTCATTGTCTCAGCCTTTAGTCCCTATATATCACAGTGTCTTCTCATTGTCTCAGCCTTTAGTCCCTATATATCACAGTGTCTTCTCATTGTCTCAGCCTTTAGTCCCTATATATCACAGTGTCTTCTCATTGTCTCAGCCTTTAGTCCCTATATATCACAGTGTCTTTTCATTGTCTCAGCCTTTAGTCTCTATATATCACAGTGTCTTCTCATTGTCTCAGCCTTTAGTCCCTATATATCACAGTGTCTTCTCATTGTCTCAGCCTTTAGTCCCTATATATCACAGTGTCTTCTCATTGTCTCAGACTTTGTCCTTTAGTCCCTATATATCACAGTGTCTTCTCATTGTCTCAGCCTTTAGTCCCTATATATCACAGTGTCTTCTCATTGTCTCAGCCTTTAGGCCTATATATCACAGTGTCTTCTCATTGTCTCAGCCTTTAGTCACTATATATCACAGTGTCTTCTCATTGTCTCAGCCTTTAGTCCCTATATCACAGTGTCTTCTCATTGTCTCAGCCTTTAGTCCCTATATATCACAGTGTCTTCTCATTGTCTCAGCCTTTAGTCCCTATATATCACAGTGTCTTCTCATTGTCTCAGCCTTTAGTCCCTATATATCACAGTGTCTTCTCATTGTCTCAGCCTTTAGTCCCTATATATATCACAGTGTCTTCTCATTGTCTCAGCCTTTAGTCCCTATATATCACAGTGTCTTCTCATTGTCTCAGCCTTTAGGCCCTATATATCACAGTGTCTTCTCATTGTCTCAGCCTTTAGTCCCTATATATCACAGTGTCTTCTTATTGTCTCAGCCTTTAGTCCTATATATCACAGTGTCTTCTCATTGTCTCAGCCTTTAGTCTCTATATATCACAGTGTCTTCTCATTGTCTCAGCCTTTAGTCCCTATATATCACAGTGTCTTCTCATTGTCTCAGCCTTTAGTCCCTATATATCACAGTGTCTTCTCATTGTCTCAGCCTTTAGTCCCTATATATCACAGTGTCTTCTCATTGTCTCAGCCTTTAGTCCTATATATCACAGTGTCTTCTCATTGTCTCAGCCTTTAGTCCCTATATATCACAGTGTCTTCTCATTGTCTCAGCCTTTAGTCCCTATATATCACAGTGTCTTCTCATTGTCTCAGCCTTTAGGCCTATATATCACAGTGTCTTCTCATTGTCTCAGCCTTTAGTCCTATATATCACAGTGTCTTCTCATTGTCTCAGCCTTTAGTCCCTATATATCACAGTGTCTTCTTATTGTCTCAGCCTTTAGTCCCTATATATCAGTGTCTTCTGATTGTCTCAGCCTTTAGTCCCTATATATCACAGTGTCTTCTCATTGTCTCAGCCTTTAGTCCCTATATATCACAGTGTCTTCTCATTGTCTCAGCCTTTAGTCTCTATATATCACAGTGTCTTCTCATTGTCTCAGCATTTAGGCCCTATATATCACAGTGTCTTCTTATTGTCTCAGCCTTTAGGCCCTATATATCACAGTGTCTTCTCATTGTCTCAGCCTTTAGTCCCTATATATCACAGTGTCTTCTCATTGTCTCAGCCTTTAGTCCCTATATATCACAGTGTCTTCTCATTGTCTTAGCTTTTAGTCCCTATATATCACAGTGTCTTCTCATTGTCTCAGCCTTTAGGCCCTATATATCACAGTGTCTTCTCATTGTCTCAGCCTTTAGTCCCTATATTTCACAGTGTCTTCTTATTGTCTCAGCCTTTAGTCCCTATATATCACAGTGTCTTCTCATTGTCTCAGCCTTTAGGCCCTATATATCACAGTGTCTTCTTATTGTCTCAGCCTTTAGTCCCTATATATCACAGTGTCTTCTCATTGTCTCAGCCTTTAGTCTCTATATATCACAGTGTCTTCTCATTGTCTCAGCCTTTAGTCCCTATATATCACAGTGTCTTCTCATTGTCTCAGCCTTTAGGCCCTATATATCACAGTGTCTTCTCATTGTCTCAGCCTTTAGTCCCTATATATCACAGTGCCTTCTTATTGTCTCAGCCTTTAGTCCTTATATATCACAGTGTCTTCTCATTGTCTCAGCCTTTAGTCTCTATATATCACAGTGTCTTCTCATTGTCTCAGCCTTTAGTCCCTATATATCACAGTGTCTTCTCATTGTCTCAGCCTTTAGTCCCTATATATCACAGTGTCTTCTCATTGTCTCAGCCTTTAGTCCCTATATATCACAGTGTATTCTCATTGTCTCAGCCTTTAGTCCTATATATCACAGTGTCTTCTTATTGTCTCAGCCTTTATTCCCTATATATCAGTGTCTTCTCATTGTCTCAGCCTTTAGTCCCTATATATCACAGTGTCTTCTCATTGTCTCAGCCTTTAGTCCCTATATATCACAGTGTCTTCTCATTGTCTCAGCCTTTAGTCCCTATATTTCACAGTGTCTTCTTATTGTCTCAGCCTTTAGGCCCTATATATCACAGTGTCTTCTCATTGTCTCAGCCTTTAGGCCTATCCTTCTTATTGTCTCAGCCTTTAGTCCCTATAGTGTCTTCTCATTGTCTCAGCCTTTAGTCCCTATATATCACAGTGTCTTCTCATTGTCTCAGCCTTTAGTCTCTATATATCACAGTGTCTTCTCATTGTCTCAGCCTTTAGGCCCTATATATCACAGTGTCTTCTTATTGTCTCAGCCTTTAGTCCCTATATATCACAGTGTCTTCTCATTGTCTCAGCCTTTAGTCCTATATATCACAGTGTCTTCTTATTGTCTCAGCCTTTAGTCCCTATATATCACAGTGTCTTCTCATTGTCTCAGCCTTTAGTCCCTATATATCACAGTGTCTTCTCATTGTCTCAGCCTTTAGTCTCTATATATCACAGTGTCTTCTCATTGTCTCAGCATTTAGGCCCTATATATCACAGTGTCTTCTTATTGTCTCAGCCTTTAGGCCCTATATATCACAGTGTCTTCTCATTGTCTCAGCCTTTAGTCCCTATATATCACAGTGTCTTCTCATTGTCTCAGCCTTTAGTCCCTATATATCACAGTGTCTTCTCATTGTCTCAGCTTTTAGTCCCTATATATCACAGTGTCTTCTCATTGTCTCAGCCTTTAGGCCCTATATATCACAGTGTCTTCTCATTGTCTCAGCCTTTAGTCCCTATATTTCACAGTGTCTTCTTATTGTCTCAGCCTTTAGGCCCTATATATCACAGTGTCTTCTCATTGTCTCAGCCTTTAGTCCCTATATATCACAGTGTCTTCTTATTGTCTCAGCCTTTAGTCCCTATATATCACAGTGTCTTCTCATTGTCTCAGCCTTTAGTCTCTATATATCACAGTGTCTTCTCATTGTCTCAGCCTTTAGTCCCTATATATCACAGTGTCTTCTCATTGTCTCAGCCTTTAGTCCCTATATATCACAGTGTCTTCTCATTGTCTCCGCCTTTAGTCCCTATATATCACAGTGTCTTCTTATTGTCTCAGCCTTTAGTCCTTATATATCACAGTGTCTTTTCATTGTCTCAGCCTTTAGTCCTATATATCACAGTGTCTTCTCATTGTCTCAGCCTTTAGTCCCTATATATCACAGTGTCTTCTCATTGTCTCAGCCTTTAGTCCCTATATATCACAGTGTCTTCTCATTGTCTCAGCCTTTAGTCCCTATATATCACAGTGTCTTCTCATTGTCTCAGCCTTTAGTCCTATATATCACAGTGTCTTCTCATTGTCTCAGACTTTAGTCCCTATATATCACAGTGTCTTCTCATTGTCTCAGCCTTTAGTCCCTATATATCACAGTGTCTTCTCATTGTCTCAGCCTTTAGGCCTATATATCACAGTGTCTTCTCATTGTCTCAGCCTTTAGTCCCTATATATCACAGTGTCTTCTCATTGTCTCAGCCTTTAGTCCCTATATATCAGTGTCTTCTGATTGTCTCAGCCTTTAGTCCCTATATATCACAGTGTCTTCTCCTTGTCTCAGCCTTTAGTCCCTATATATCACAGTGTCTTCTCATTGTCTCAGCCTTTAGTCCCTATATTTCACAGTGTCTTCTTATTGTCTCAGCCTTTAGGCCCTATATATCACAGTGTCTTCTCATTGTCTCAGCCTTTAGGCCTATATATCACAGTGTCTTCTTATTGTCTCAGCCTTTAGTCCCTATATATCAGTGTATTCTCATTGTCTCAGCCTTTAGTCCCTATATATCACAGTGTCTTCTCATTGTCTCAGCCTTTAGTCCTATATATCACAGTGTCTTCTCATTGTCTCAGCCTTTAGGCCCTATATATCACAGTGTCTTCTTATTGTCTCAGCCTTTAGTCCCTATATATCACAGTGTCTTCTCATTGTCTCAGCCTTTAGTCCTATATATCACAGTGTCTTCTTATTGTCTCAGCCTTTAGGCCCTATATATCACAGTGTCTTCTCATTGTCTCAGCCTTTAGTCCCTATATATCACAGTGTCTTCTCATTGTCTCAGCCTTTAGTCTCTATATATCACAGTGTCTTCTCATTGTCTCAGCATTTAGGCCCTATATATCACAGTGTCTTCTTATTGTCTCAGCCTTTAGGCCCTATATATCACAGTGTCTTCTCATTGTCTCAGCCTTTAGTCCCTATATATCACAGTGTCTTCTCATTGTCTCAGCCTTTAGTCCCTATATATCACAGTGTCTTCTCATTGTCTCAGCCTTTAGTCCCTATATATCACAGTGTCTTCTCATTGTCTCAGCCTTTAGGCCCTATATATCACAGTGTCTTCTCATTGTCTCAGCCTTTAGTCCCTATATTTCACAGTGTCTTCTTATTGTCTCAGCCTTTAGGCCCTATATATCACAGTGTCTTCTCATTGTCTCAGCCTTTAGGCCCTATATATCACAGTGTCTTCTTATTGTCTCAGCCTTTAGGCCCTATATATCACAGTGTCTTCTTATTGTCTCAGCCTTTAGTCCCTATATATCAGTGTCTTCTGATTGTCTCAGCCTTTAGTCCCTATATATCACAGTGTCTTCTCATTGTCTCAGCCTTTAGTCCCTATATATCACAGTGTCTTCTCATTGTCTCCGCCTTTAGTCCCTATATATCACAGTGTCTTCTTATTGTCTCAGCCTTTAGTCCTTATATATCACAGTGTCTTTTCATTGTCTCAGCCTTAAGTCTCTATATATCACAGTGTCTTCTCATTGTCTCAGCCTTTTGTCCCTATATATCACAGTGTCTTCTCATTGTCTCAGCCTTTAGTCCCTATATATCACAGTGTCTTCTCATTGTCTCAGCCTTTAGTCCCTATATAACACAGTGTCTTCTCATTGTCTCAGCCTTTAGGCCTATATATCACAGTGTCTTCTCATTGTCTCAGACTTTCGTCCCTATATATCACAGTGTCTTCTCATTGTCTCAGCCTTTAGTCCCTATATATCACAGTGTCTTCTCATTGTCTCAGCCTTTAGGCCTATATATCACAGTGTCTTCTCATTGTCTCAGCCTTTAGTCACTATATATCACAGTGTCTTCTCATTGTCTCAGCCTTTAGTCCCTATATATCAGTGTCTTCTTTGTCTCAGCCTTTAGTCCCTATATATCACAGTGTCTTCTCATTGTCTCAGCCTTTAGTCCCTATATATCACAGTGTCTTCTCATTGTCTCAGCCTTTAGTCCCTATATATCACAGTGTCTTCTCATTGTCTCAGCCTTTAGTCCCTATATATCACAGTGTCTTCTCATTGTCTCAGCCTTTAGTCTCTATATATCACAGTGTCTTCTGTCTTCTCATTGTCTCAGCCTTTAGGCCCTATATATCACAGTGTCTTCTCATTGTCTCAGCCTTTAGTCCCTATATATCACAGTGTCTTCTCATTGTCTCAGCCTTTAGTCCCTATATATCACAGTGTCTTCTCATTGTCTTAGCTTTTAGTCCCTATATATCACAGTGTCTTCTCATTGTCTCAGCCTTTAGGCCCTATATATCACAGTGTCTTCTCATTGTCTCAGCCTTTAGTCCCTATTGTCTATTTAGTCCCTATAGTGTCTTCTTATTGTCTCAGCCTTTAGGCCCTATATATATCACAGTGTCTTCTCATTGTCTCAGCCTTTAGGCCCTATATATCACAGTGTCTTCTTATTGTCTCAGCCTTTAGTCCCTATATATCAGTGTCTTCTGATTGTCTCAGCCTTTAGTCCCTATATATCACAGTGTCTTCTCATTGTCTCAGCCTTTAGTCCCTATATATAACAGTGTCTTCTCATTGTCTCAGCCTTTAGGCCCTATATATCACAGTGTCTTCTCATTGTCTCAGCCTTTAGGCCTATATATCACAGTGTCTTCTTATTGTCTCAGCCTTTAGTCCCTATATATCAGTGTATTCTCATTGTCTCAGCCTTTAGTCCCTATATATCACAGTGTCTTCTCATTGTCTCAGCCTTTAGTCTCTATATATCACAGTGTCTTCTCATTGTCTCAGCCTTTAGGCCCTATATATCACAGTGTCTTCTCATTGTCTCAGCCTTTAGTCCCTATATATCACAGTGTCTTCTCATTGTCTCAGCCTTTAGTCCTATATATCACAGTGTCTTCTTATTGTCTCAGCCTTTAGTCCCTATATATCACAGTGTCTTCTCATTGTCTCAGCCTTTAGGCCTATATATCACAGTGTCTTCTTATTGTCTCAGCCTTTAGTCCCTATATATCACAGTGTCTTCTCATTGTCTCAGCCTTTAGTCCCTATATATCACAGTGTCTTCTCATTGTCTCAGCCTTTAGTCTCTATATATCACAGTGTCTTCTCATTGTCTCAGCATTTAGGCCCTATATATCACAGTGTCTTCTTATTGTCTCAGCCTTTAGGCCCTATATATCACAGTGTCTTCTCATTGTCTCAGCCTTTAGTCCCTATATATCACAGTGTCTTCTCATTGTCTCAGCCTTTAGTCCCTATATATCACAGTGTCTTCTCATTGTCTTAGCTTTTAGTCCCTATATATCAAAGTGTCTTCTCATTGTCTCAGCCTTTAGGCCCTATATATCACAGTGTCTTCTTATTGTCTCAGCCTTTAGTCCCTATATATCAGTGTCTTCTGATTGTCTCAGCCTTTAGTCCCTATATATCACAGTGTCTTCTCCTTGTCTCAGCCTTTAGTCCCTATATATCACAGTGTCTTCTCATTGTCTCAGCCTTTAGTCCCTATATTTCACAGTGTCTTCTTATTGTCTCAGCCTTTAGGCCCTATATATCACAGTGTCTTCTCATTGTCTCAGCCTTTAGGCCTATATATCACAGTGTCTTCTTATTGTCTCAGCCTTTAGTCCCTATATATCACAGTGTCTTCTCATTGTCTCAGCCTTTAGTCCCTATATATCACAGTGTCTTCTCATTGTCTCAGCCTTTAGTCCCTATATATCACAGTGTCTCTCATTGTCTTAGCTTTTAGTCCCTATATATCACAGTGTCTTCTCATTGTCTCAGCCTTTAGGCCCTATATATCACAGTGTCTTCTCATTGTCTCAGCCTTTAGTCTCTATATATCACAGTGTCTTCTCATTGTCTCAGCCTTTAGTCCCTATATATCACAGTGTCTTCTCATTGTCTCAGCCTTTAGGCCCTATATATCACAGTGTCTTCTCATTGTCTCAGCCTTTAGTCCCTATATTTCACAGTGTCTTCTTATTGTCTCAGCCTTTAGGCCCTATATATCACAGTGTCTTCTCATTGTCTCAGCCTTTAGGCCCTATATATCACAGTGTCTTCTTATTGTCTCAGCCTTTAGTCCCTATATATCACAGTGTCTTCTCATTGTCTTAGCCTTTAGTCCCTATATATCACAGTGTATTCTCATTGTCTCAGCCTTTAGTCCTATATATCACAGTGTCTTCTTATTGTCTCAGCCTTTAGTCCCTATATATCAGTGTCTTCTGATTGTCTCAGCCTTTAGTCCCTATATATCACAGTGTCTTCTCATTGTCTCAGCCTTTAGTCCCTATATATCACAGTGTCTTCTCATTGTCTCAGCCTTTAGTCCCTATATATCACAGTGTCTTCTCATTGTCTCAGCCTTTAGTCCCTATATATCACAGTGTCTTCTCATTGTCTCAGCCTTTATATATCACAGTGTCTTCTTATTGTCTCAGCCTTTAGTCCCTATATATCAGTGTCTTCTCATTGTCTCAGCCTTTAGTCCCTATATATCACAGTGTCTTCTCATTGTCTCAGCCTTTAGTCTCTATATATCACAGTGTCTTCTCATTGTCTCAGCCTTTAGTCCCTATATATCACAGTGTCTTCTCATTGTCTCAGCCTTTAGTCCCTATATATCACAGTGTCTTCTCATTGTCTCAGCCTTTAGTCCTATATATCACAGTGTCTTCTTATTGTCTCAGCCTTTAGTCCCTATATATCAGTGTCTTCTCATTGTCTCAGCCTTTAGTCCCTATATATCACAGTGTCTTCTGTCTTCTCATTGTCTCAGCCTTTAGTCCTATATATCACAGTGTCTTCTCATTGTCTCAGCCTTTAGGCCCTATATATCACAGTGTCTTCTCATTGTCTCAGCCTTTAGTCCCTATATATCACAGTGTCTTCTCATTGTCTCAGCCTTTAGTCCTATATATCACAGTGTCTTCTCATTGTCTCAGCCTTTAGTCCCTATATATCACAGTGTCTTCTCATTGTCTCAGCCTTTAGTCCTATATATCACAGTGTCTTCTCATTGTCTCAGCCTTTAGTCCCTATATATCACAGTGTCTTCTCATTGTCTCAGCCTTTAGTCCCTATATATCACAGTGTCTTCTCATTGTCTCAGCCTTTAGTCTCTATATATCACAGTGTCTTCTCATTGTCTCAGCATTTAGGCCCTATATATCACAGTGTCTTCTTATTGTCTCAGCCTTTAGGCCCTATATATCACAGTGTCTTCTCATTGTCTCAGCCTTTAGTCCCTATATATCACAGTGTCTTCTCATTGTCTCAGCCTTTAGTCCCTATATATCACAGTGTCTTCTCATTGTCTCAGTGTCCTTGTCTCAGCCTTTATATCACAGTGTCTTCTCATTGTCTCAGCCTTTATATATCACAGTGTCTTCTTATTGTCTCAGCCTTTAGTCCCTATATATCAGTGTCTTCTGATTGTCTCAGCCTTTAGTCCCTATATATCACAGTGTCTTCTCATTGTCTCAGCCTTTAGTCCCTATATATCACAGTGTCTTCTCATTGTCTCAGCCTTTAGTCCCTATATTTCACAGTGTCTTCTTATTGTCTCAGCCTTTAGGCCCTATATATCACAGTGTCTTCTCATTGTCTCAGCCTTTAGTATATATCACAGTGTCTTCTTATTGTCTCAGCCTTTAGTCCCTATATATCAGTGTCTTCTCATTGTCTCAGCCTTTAGTCCCTATATATCACAGTGTCTTCTCATTGTCTCAGCCTTTAGTCTCTATATATCACAGTGTCTTCTCATTGTCTCAGCCTTTAGGCCCTATATATCACAGTGTCTTCTCATTGTCTCAGCCTTTAGTCCCTATATATCACAGTGTCTTCTCATTGTCTCAGCCTTTAGTCCTATATATCACAGTGTCTTCTTATTGTCTCAGCCTTTAGTCCCTATATATCACAGTGTCTTCTCATTGTCTCAGCCTTTAGGCCTATATATCACAGTGTCTTCTTATTGTCTCAGCCTTTAGTCCCTATATATCACAGTGTCTTCTCATTGTCTCAGCCTTTAGTCCCTATATATCACAGTGTCTTCTCATTGTCTCAGCCTTTAGTCTCTATATATCACAGTGTCTTCTCATTGTCTCAGCATTTAGGCCCTATATATCACAGTGTCTTCTTATTGTCTCAGCCTTTAGGCCCTATATATCACAGTGTCTTCTCATTGTCTCAGCCTTTAGTCCCTATATATCACAGTGTCTTCTCATTGTCTCAGCCTTTAGGCCCTATATATCACAGTGTCTTCTTATTGTCTCAGCCTTTAGTCCCTATATATCACAGTGTCTTCTCATTGTCTCAGCCTTTAGTCCCTATATATCACAGTGTCTTCTCATTGTCTCAGCCTTTAGTCCCTATATATCACAGTGTCTTCTCATTGTCTCAGCCTTTAGTCCCTATATATCACAGTGTCTTCTCATTGTCTCAGCCTTTAGTCCCTATATATCACAGTGTCTTCTCATTGTCTCAGCCTTTAGTCCCTATATCACAGTGTCTTCTCATTGTCTCAGCCTTTA
The DNA here is from genome assembly GCF_018296145.1 of Oncorhynchus tshawytscha. NCBI lineage: Eukaryota > Metazoa > Chordata > Actinopteri > Salmoniformes > Salmonidae > Oncorhynchus > Oncorhynchus tshawytscha. The sequence continues at coordinate 32,827,723 of NC_056459.1, forward strand.
GTCCCTATATATCAGTGTCTTCTGATTGTCTCAGCCTTTGGTCCCTATATATCACAGTGTCTTCTCATTGTCTCAGCCTTTAGTCCCTATATATCACAGTGTCTTCTCATTGTCTCAGCCTTTAGTCCCTATATTTCACAGTGTCTTCTTATTGTCTCAGCCTTTAGGCCCTATATATCACAGTGTCTTCTCATTGTCTCAGCCTTTAGGCCTATATATCACAGTGTCTTCTTATTGTCTCAGCCTTTAGTCCCTATATATCAGTGTCTTCTCATTGTCTCAGCCTTTAGTCCCTATATATCACAGTGTCTTCTCATTGTCTCAGCCTTTAGTCTCTATATATCACAATGTCTTCTCATTGTCTCAGCCTTTAGGCCCTATATATCACAGTGTCTTCTCATTGTCTCAGCCTTTAGTCCCTATATATCACAGTGTCTTCTCATTGTCTCAGCCTTTAGTCCTATATATCACAGTGTCTTCTTATTGTCTCAGCCTTTAGTCCCTATATATCACAGTGTCTTCTCATTGTCTCAGCCTTTAGGCCTATATATCACAGTGTCTTCTTATTGTCTCAGCCTTTAGTCCCTATATATCACAGTGTCTTCTCATTGTCTCAGCCTTTAGGCCTATATATGACAGTGTCTGCTCATTGTCTCAGCCTTTAGGCCTATATATCACAGTGTCTTCTTATTGTCTCAGCCTTTAGTCCCTATATATCAGTGTCTTCTCATTGTCTCAGCCTTTAGTCCCTATATATCACAGTGTCTTCTCATTGTCTCAGCCTTTAGTCTCTATATATCACAGTGTCTTCTCATTGTCTCAGCCTTTAGGCCCTATATATCACAGTGTCTTCTCATTGTCTCAGCCTTTAGTCCCTATATATCACAGTGTCTTCGTATTGTCTCAGCCTTTAGGCCCTATATATCACAGTGTCTTCGTATTGTCTCAGCCTTTAGTCCTCTATATATCACAGTGTCTTCTCATTGTCTCAGCCTTTAGGCCCTATATATCACAGTGTCTTCTCATTGTCTCAGCCTTTAGTCCCTATATATCACAGTGTCTTCGTATTGTCTCAGCCTTTAGGCCCTATATATCACAGTGTCTTCGTATTGTCTCAGCCTTTAGGCCTCTATATATCACAGTGTCTTCTCATTGTCTCAGCCTTTAGGCCTCTATATATCACAGTGTCTTCTCATTGTCTCAGCCTTTAGGCCTCTATATATCATATCACAGTGTCCATATATCACGGTGTCTATATATCACAGTGTCTATATATCACAGTGTCTATATATCACAGTGTCAGGGCAGATGAATTGCCAGGTTATAGAGTAAACAACACAGTTATCACAACACACCGGTTGAACTAAGGTGTTTTCCCCCAGGCTTGGCTTCCCCTGTGATTGGAACCCCAACACTGTTACTGCCATCAAATCAACACAAAGAGATTCAGTTCCAGCTGATTTTATTTCCTTCTTGAAAAAACAAAAACAAACGAACAAACGAACAAACAAACATTTTCTGTACAGAGGTCTGAGGCAGTCGTTGACCCGATTGGCTGGCGTTGAATTCTATATTCAAATGAGTTATGGTATGATTGGAGGAAACATGATCATACACACAGCATATTGCACAAATGAAGAAGAAAAAGGAAGAAAAATAAAGAAAAATGGTATAAAGATAGAGACATTCCTGGACCAATCATCTTTAACATCAGAATGTCGAAAGATGGCAATTTTAGTGCCTGTCGTTGACCGTTATTCATAAATCATAAACACAATCTTATCTGCCTTATAATACAGTCAATAAACATAAATATCTTCAATTGATATTATTATTTTTTTTATCTTAAAAAACACAACAGCTATACATATACCTGAATCTGAAATACGAATGCTAATTTGCCATGCCATAATATAGGAAAACAATTTGCTAGTAAGTAAGCCAACAGGTAGAAAAAAACCTTACTAAATATTCTTATTATGCAATTGCACAATTATAGACAATCAAAGCACTCCCTCTATCTCCCCCACCTCCCTCCATCTCCCTCCACCTCCCTCCATCTCCCTCCACCTCCCTCTGACTCAAATAGGCATTTAGAATGAGTGAGTGTCACATTCCATCCAGTGGGTTCAAATGGTTTCAAACATATCACCATAAAAGCACACAGATGTTTTCTCTCAATCGAACAGCATCTCTATCTCTCTCTTTAACAGTTCTGATATAGCCTGGGTACCAGTCTGTTTGTGCCATCATTCCACTCCTTTTTGCAAGGTCTTTAACATGACAGAGCAAACAGATTGGGTCCAGGTTATCCAAACCCACTGTAGAAACACAGTCACTGGGTGGAGATGGTGCTCCAGTAGTGTGAGAGTTTGTTTACTCGGCTGGTGAAATATAGACACTGTGCCTTTAAGAAGCATGTGACGTGATACTATCAAGCGTAAACCTAGTATACGGAGCCGATTGTGTGACAACGGACCCTCTGGCTTCGAAGATAAGGGAAACCATCCAAAAAAATCCACCGGCATCCACTCTTTAGATCTTCTACAAAAATACACGTATAGAAAATGACACACTGAGTTCTCCTTTAAAAAGTGAGAGATATTAACATTCAAATAAGATACACGTCTAGCCCTCCCGCGGAGGGATACAGACAGGTGCATGGCTTACACATAAACGAGACCTATTACACGATAACAATACTTCAAAGTATAAAACAACAACGGCTGGTATAAATACATCGATATAAAAAACGTCATCTGATATAGAATAACTACAAAGTCAGAAGCACTAGGAGTTGCGCAGGAAGGGAAATGGTCCTGAAATGTGCATTGAGAGCGTAAAAGTTTTCAGACAAAAGATTCTGAGTTTTAAGTTGTTAATTAAAAGTCCTGCCGTTGAGAGGAAAGCTGGTGATTGTGAACTGTGTTCTGTGGTTACACACACACACACACACGCGCGCGCGCACACACACACTCAGCGCTGTAATCACATTGCGATAAACATTATTATTTCAGGTTCATCACTAAAAATTGAACAATACTCCACAAGGAGCGCGTGCTTGCTGTTATCATTATTATTCTAAGTTTCAGAAAGAAAAACAAACCTGAATATTAACTCCATAAACACCATCAACACAGGCGGGTAAATAACCAGACTGGGCCACTTATAAAACCGTCAACCCCCTTGCAACGTCAAGCTCTCCAAAAATGTACTTTATTCATACAGTCATCATCACCATCAGGCAGAAAAAAACGTCCTTCTGCGGCTCGGTTGAATGCTTCCGTTCAGTAAGTCCGTCTGTGTGTCACTCCTAAACAGAGGCGGGATCAAAGGGAGTAAGAAAGTATTTCTCCCGTCTCCAAATGCAAGCTAAGCACTTTATTTCCGTCTGGTCTGCGCACTAGGCAGCAATGCGCCCATGCCTGTCCCAATCCGTGTCTATGATCCCTGTCAATACGCACAAAATGAAAATGATGATGTTCTTAAGCACACACCATGCTTGAATAACCTAAACACATGTCCTTCAAATTTGGCTATTCTTTTCCGAAACCGCGGGGGAATTATTTTGTGCACGTTTCACTCCCCATTAATCTGAAAGAATGTCTGAAGATTCTCACTCACGGGGTTTTAGTTTTGCGCGAGGCAGGGGTTCTCTTTCCCTTATTTTCTCTGTGCGTTTTCTTTTCTCTCCTCCTCTCTGCCGCTCAGTAGGTGAAGACCAGGTTGGAGATGGTGGACTCCAGCCAGTCTCCCGAGATCATCTCGCTGACCTCTGGGGTGCAGTAGTCGGGGAAGTCAAAGTGAGATCCCGCCCCGCACTCCCCGAAGCTCCAGTCCAGATCCCTGTCCAGCTCCGACACACATGGCCCCATGCTGCCCAGAGACATGCTCTTAAACCCAGGGCTCGGCTGTAGCTCGAACCGCTCATCCTCCTGCTCTTCATCCGAGGAAGAAGAGAGGGAGGAGGCAGAGGAGTGAGAGGCGGACGGGGTTGGAGAGGACGCACGTGTATACCTGAGGCGGGCCTTTGATGATGAGGATGATGAAGGGTTAGTGGAGCGCGCTTTGCTAGTCCCCGTCACCTGGTCATCGTACAGGCTCATCGGGTCACTGGACTCAGCCGAGCTGCTCAGGGCAGGACTGCCCGGGACTCCCACAGAGGGTGGCCCGCTGTCCAAGCTCCCTCCGCCAAACACGTGGTCGCGCCTCGTTTGCTTGTCTGGTATCTGTCGGGCGCTAGTCACTGACCTGGATTTGTAGAGTGTGTGGTGATCCGCGGAAGACGCACACTCCGGCCCCTGGGTAGCCAGCTTGGCGCTCCCCTGTCCCTGCTTGTGCGCTCTGCTGGCCCCCATAGATCCAGAGCTTTTTTTCAAGGGGGATTTTGAGCCCCCACTCCTATCCACTCCTTTCTCCCCTCTCTCTCCCCGCTCTGTCTTGGTACTGGGTGTCTTAACCTTCTTCCTTGGCCGGTACTTGTAGTCAGGGTAGTCGGCCATGTGCTTGAGCCTCAGCCGCTCTGCTTCCCGGATGAAGGGGATCTTGTCCGTGTCTTTGAGCAGCTTCCAGCGCTTGCCCAGCCTCTTGGAGATCTCGGCGTTGTGCATGTCCGGACTCTGCTCCATGATCTTTCTCCTCTCGATCTGAGACCACACCATAAATGCGTTCATCGGTCTCTTGATGTGTCCTGTGGGGGTTTTACACCAGGCGACGTTGCCTCGCTCCCTTCCGTTGGAGGATAGCGGAGACCCGGGAGTCGGGGACGGGTCCATGTCCAAGTCCATATCCCCGGTATCGGTGGAGTCGCCGCCGGGAGAGAAGGGATCTGTGCTCTCTGCGTGGCTAATGTGCTGGACCATCGTTTCCCTTTCTTTCCTTCTCTGTCTCTCGGTTAGACAGGAAACCAATTTTTTTTAAGTGCTATTCAGAATTATGTCGTTATGGTGTGAAGTGCGTAAAAGTAGCCAATGTTCTATCATCAGAGTTTTGTTTCAGTCAGTCAATAAATGTATGTTTGTGTAACCACACAGACCGAATGTGTAAAAGTTTTTGCAGGTCTCCTTTCTCTTTCTTCGCAGTACTCTGTCTGATCAGTCCGTTTTGGAGACACTGTGTACTGTCTCCGGTGCGCGGATATTTTCCAAAAGACGCACGAAATAACAAGTTCAAACGTCAACGTTCTGCACTCAAACGTTCAACTTCCAGTGCGACTGAAAACTCGCCCTGTGATACCAAGAACACTTCGCTGCTGAAAACAACTCCGTAACTTTCCTATGAGATGTTTAATATCGCTGTCTGCACAGCTCGCCTGAGCAGTAAGAGAACCATGTGGAAGAATGGAAGTGTCGCACTTTTTCATAGTCCCCTTTTTCCTTATCGTTCTGCCAGTATACTGTAAACATACCGTTCAACGCCACACACTTTTATATCCCCTCCCGAGAAATAAAAGCCATTCTAAACAGCCAATCACGCGCTGTCTCTATCCTGTTTTTGGCCAAAACCACTCCCCGCCGGCGTCCATTGGCTGAATAAACAGTGTAATAATAATCGGTGTGTGCAATGAGCGTTCGTGTATCTGACCTCATTTCTGTCTGACTGTCTGAACCGCTGGTCTGAAGCGAACTGAGAGGCAGATATTTGCAGTCGTTTCTCTGCCGCCTTTCTCAATAATAGGACCCATGCTTTACACATACACAAGCATTAGTTCAATGTAATGCGGATTCTGGATTTAGGTCGTGTAATATGAATTACATAAACAAGAAAAGAAATTAAACAATGTCAGTCAATATAATTAAATTAATTACTGTTAAACCGAAGTCAGTCTTAACAGTGATGGAACATTATTAGATAATAGACATTTTAAAAAATTAACAGATATTCGTTTAAGGAACCTATTTCTAAATAAATCCAATAAAAGCCCCAATTAGATAAATCATAAGATAAATATCCATATTGATTGTTGATCTAACATCTTGGTTATTGTTTGTGAGCACATGGTCCCTATAGCATGCAATACCATCCGCGCATAGCGCAGTTGTTATTGTCTCTCTCATCTCTGCGTTCTTGCTGGTTTGGCGGCAGACAGCGGATTCTGCCCACGGGTATAGCCCCCCAGAGTGTCGCTGTGCTGCGCAACGGAGGCCCTGACACCCCGGCGAGGCTACAGTCAGCCCTTGTTTTTACATCGGTCGTGCGTTCCACAGAGTGATGCAGCATCGCTAGATGTCAGCGTAGAGCCAGAGAGAAAAATGATTAATGTTTTCATCATAAGTGTGATGCATTTGTGTGTGTGTGTGTTTTGTATTGTGTGTGTGTGTGCGCACGGCAAGCTCATACATAAATCACACATCTTAATATGAGTTCCTTGTCACCCTGTCATCATCGCGATGCGTTAACTAGTTTGTTTTTCTCTCATCAAGGATATTTACACCCATCTTCTTCTCTTTTTTTTGACAGTTTAAGGTCATACCGATTTTATTTAGATATTATATTTATTTAAAATATACAATCCTAGTGTGTGAGAGTTGATTCCTTATGTGGTTACTCAGCAAGATACCTGAGCGGTGTGTCATCATTCATTGTCTTGTTTACTCCAAAGCTGCTCTGACCGTTCTGGCATAAGTCTCTCCAGATACAGGAACTGGAATGGCTGAGATATACCTGTATGTTTGCGCGGGCTTCTACTCTGATATCGTTGCTGTATTGATTCGTTGATCACGTAGTGATTGTACGCGCATATAACCCACCATTCCCAGCAATAAGACAATATTAATACACGAGTCTTATCAAACAGAGGACCCTCTATCTCAATGCGTTTTTTGGAAAACAGCAATGACACAGAGATTTTCACTTCCTGCTTATAAGAACACAAACATACTGCGCACCTGTTGCCAGTTTAAGGGTAACTGATGGGTGTTTACCGAACAGTCAAACACACCCTATTCTAACGAAGTGGTTAACATACGCGCGCGCGCGCACACACACACACACACGATACACCAGCCTAGCTATTTAACTACGACAGTCACACCAGGACCTGCCAGGTTATTCACCAAGCTTGTACAGCACCTGGTGAAATGAACACCTGGCTTTTGAAACCTGTTTGACAAATACTATTGTCTGGTTCCCAAATAGCGTCCTATTCTCTACATGGTAAGTCATAATATAGTAGAGACAGTAGATCTCGCTGGTCTGTCATAATTTAAATGAGAGTCAATCTAGCAGGTCTGTCATAACATAGTAGAGACAGTAGATCTCGCTGGTCTGTCATAATTTAAATGAGAGTCAATCTAGCAGGTCTGTCATAATAAAATAGAGACAGTAGATCTAGCTGGTCTGTCATAATATAATAGAGACAGTAGATCTAGCTGGTCTGTCATAATATAATAGAGACAGTAGATCTAGCTGGTCTGTTGTAATATAATAAAGACAGTAGATATAGCTGGTCTGTTGTAATATAATAGAGACAGTAGATCTAGCTAGTCTGTCATAATATAATAGAGACAGTAGATATAGCTGGTCTGTTTTAATATAATAGAGACATAGAGACAGTAGATCTAGCTGGTCTGTCATAATATAATAGAGACAGTAGATCTAGCTGGTTTGTTGTAATATAATAGAGACAGTAGATCTAGCTGGTCTGTTGTAATATAATAGAGACAGTAGATCTAGCTGGTCTGTCATAATAAAATAGAGACAGTAGATCTAGCTGGTCTGTTGTAATATAATAGAGACAGTAGATCTAGCTGGTCTGTTGTAATAAAATAGAGACATTAGATATAGCTGGTCTGTTGTAATATAATAGAGACATAGAGACAGTAGATCTAGCTGGTCTGTCATAATATAATAGAGACAGTAGATCTAGCTGGTCTGTTGTAATATAATAGAGACATAGAGACAGTAGATCTAGCTGGTCTGTCATAATATAATAGAGACAGTAGATATAGCTGGTCTGTTGTAATATAATAGAGACAGTAGATCTAGCTGGTCTGTTGTAATATAATAGAGACAGTAGATCTAGCTGGTCTGTCATAATATAATAGAGACAGTAGATATAGCTGGTCTGTTGTAATATAATAGAGACAGTAGATCTAGCTGGTCTGTTGTAATATAATAGAGACAGTAGATATAGCTGGTCTGTCATAATATGATAGAGACAGTAGATCTAGCTGGTCTGTTGTAATATAATAGAGACATAGAGACAGTAGATCTAGCTGGTCTGTCATAATATAATAGAGACAGTAGATCTAGCTGGTCTGTTGTAATATAATAGAGACATAGAGACAGTAGATCTAGCTGGTCTGTCATAATATAATAGAGACAGTAGATCTAGCTGGTCTGTCATAATATAATAGAGACAGTAGATATAGCTGGTCTGTTGTAATATAATAGAGACATAGAGACAATAGATCTAGCTGGTCTGTCATAATATAATAGAGACAGTAGATCTAGCTGGTCTGTTGTAATATAATAGAGACATAGAGACAGTAGATCTAGCTGGTCTGTCATAATATAATAGAGACAGTAGATATAGCTGGTCTGTTGTAATATAATAGAGACATAGAGACAATAGATCTAGCTGGTCTGTCATAATATCATAGAGACAGTAGATATAGCTGGTCTGTTTTAATATAATAGAGACATAGAGACAGTAGATCTAGCTGGTCTGTCATAATATAATAGAGACAGTAGATCTAGCTGGTTTGTTGTAATATAATAGAGACAGTAGATCTAGCTGGTCTGTTGTAATATAATAGAGACAGTAGATCTAGCTGGTCTGTCATAATATAATAGAGACAGTAGATCTAGCTGGTCTGTTGTAATATAATAGAGACAGTAGATCTAGCTGGTCTGTTGTAATAAAATAGAGACAGTAGATATAGCTGGTCTGTTGTAATATAATAGAGACATAGAGACAGTAGATCTAGCTGGTCTGTTGTAATATAATAGAGACTGGTCTGTCATAGATCTAGCTGGTCTGTCAAATATAATAGAGACAGTAGATATAGCTGGTCTGTTGTAATATAATAGAGACAGTAGATCTAGCTGGTCTGTTGTAATATAATAGAGACAGTAGATCTAGCTGGTCTGTCATAATATAATAGAGACAGTAGATATAGCTGGTCTGTTGTAATATAATAGAGACAGTAGATCTAGCTGGTCTGTTGTAATATAATAGAGACAGTAGATCTAGCTGGTCTGTCATAATATAATAGAGACAGTAGATATAGCTGGTCTGTCATAATATGATAGAGACAGTAGATCTAGCTGGTCTGTTGTAATATAATAGAGACATAGAGACAGTAGATCTAGCTGGTCTGTCATAATATAATAGAGACAGTAGATCTAGCTGGTCTGTTGTAATATAATAGAGACATAGAGCTGGTCTGTCACAGTAGATCTAGCTGGTCTGTCATAATATAATAGAGACAGTAGATCTAGCTGGTCTGTCATAATATAATAGAGACAGTAGATATAGCTGGTCTGTTGTAATATAATAGAGACATAGAGACAATAGATCTAGCTGGTCTGTCATAATATAATAGAGACAGTAGATCTAGCTGGTCTGTTGTAATATAATAGAGACAGTAGAGACAGTAGATCTAGCTGGTCTGTCATAATATAATAGAGACAGTAGATCTAGCTGGTCTGTCATATTATAATAGAGACAGTAGATCTAGCTGGTCTGTTGTAATAAAATAGAGACATTAGATATAGCTGGTCTGTTGTAATATAATAGAGACATAGAGACAGTAGATCTAGCTGGTCTGTCATAATATAATAGAGACAGTAGATATAGCTGGTCTGTTGTAATATAATAGAGACAGTAGATCTAGCTGGTCTGTTGTAATATAATAGAGACAGTAGATCTAGCTGGTCTGTCATAATATAATAGAGACAGTAGATCTAGCTGGTCTGTTGTAATATAATAGAGACAGTAGATCTAGCTGGTCTGTTGTAATATAATAGAGACAGTAGATCTAGCTGGTCTGTCGTAATATGATAGAGACAGTAGATCTATGGTCTGTTGTAATATAATAGAGACAGTAGATCTAGCTGGTCTGTCATAATATAATAGAGACATAGAGACAGTAGATCTAGCTGGTCTGTCATAATATAATAGAGACAGTAGATCTAGCTGGTCTGTCATAATATAATAGAGACATAGAGACAGTAGATCTAGCTGGTCTGTCATAATATAATAGAGACAGTAGATCTAGCTGGTCTGTCATAATATAATAGAGACAGTAGATCTAGCTGGTCTGTTATAATATAATAGAGACAGTAGATCTAGCTGGTCTGTCATAATATAATAGAGACAGTAGATCTAGCTGGTCTGTCATAATATAATAGAGACAGTAGATCTAGCTGGTCTGTCATTATAATATAATAGAGACATAGAGACAGATCTAGCTGGTCTGTCATAATATAATAGAGACAGTAGATCTAGCTGGTTTGTTGTCATAATATAATAGAGACAGTAGATCTAGCTGGTCTGTTGAGACAGTAATATAATAGAGACAGTAGATCTAGCTGGTCTGTCATAATAAAATAGAGACAGTAGATCTAGCTGGTCTGTTGTAATATAATAGAGACAGTAGATCTAGCTGGTCTGTTGTAATAAAATATAGACATTAGATATAGCTGGTCTGTTGTAATATAATAGAGACATAGAGACAGTAGATCTAGCTGGTCTGTCATAATATAATAGAGACAGTAGATATAGCTGGTCTGTTGTAATATAATAGAGACAGTAGATCTAGCTGGTCTGTCATGTAATATAATAGAGACAGTAGATCTAGCTGGTCTGTCATAATATAATAGAGACAGTAGATATAGCTGGTCTGTCATAATATAATAGAGACAGTAGATCTAGCTGGTCTGTTGTAATATAATAGAGACAGTAGATCTAGCTGGTCTGTCATAATAAAATAGAGACAGTAGATCTAGCTGGTCTGTTGTAATATAATAGAGACAGTAGATCTAGCTGGTCTGTTGTAATAAAATATAGACATTAGATATAGCTGGTCTGTTGTAATATAATAGAGACATAGAGACAGTAGATCTAGCTGGTCTGTCATAATATAATAGAGACAGTAGATATAGCTGGTCTGTTGTAATATAATAGAGACAGTAGATCTAGCTGGTCTGTTGTAATATAATAGAGACAGTAGATCTAGCTGGTCTGTCATAATATAATAGAGACAGTAGATCTAGCTGGTCTGTCATAATATAATAGAGACAGTAGATCTAGCTGGTCTGTTGTAATATAATAGAGACAGTAGATCTAGCTGGTCTGTCATAATATAATAGAGACAGTAGATCTAGCTGGTCTGTCATATTATAATAGAGACAGTAGATCTAGCTGGTCTGTCATAATATAATAGAGACAGAGACAGAGATCTAGCTGGTCTGTCATAATATAATAGAGACAGTAGATCTAGCTGGTCTGTCATAATATAATAGAGACAGTAGATCTAGCTGGTCTGTTGTAATATAATAGAGACAGTAGATCTAGCTGGTCTGTCATAATATAATAGAGACAGTAGATCTAGCTGGTCTGTTGTAATATAATAGAGACATAGAGACAGTAGATCTAGCTGGTCTGTCATAATATAATAGAGACAGTAGATCTAGCTGGTTTGTTGTAATATAATAGAGACAGTAGATCTAGCTGGTCTGTTGTAATATAATAGAGACAGTAGATCTAGCTGGTCTGTCATAATAAAATAGAGACAGTAGATCTAGCTGGTCTGTTGTAATATAATAGAGACAGTAGATCTAGCTGGTCTGTTGTAATAAAATATAGACATTAGATATAGCTGGTCTGTTGTAATATAATAGAGACATAGAGACAGTAGATCTAGCTGGTCTGTCATAATATAATAGAGACTAGATCTAGCTGGTCTGTCATAATATAATAGAGACAGTAGATCTAGCTGGTCTGTTGTAATATAATAGAGACAGTAGATCTAGCTGGTCTGTTGTAATATAATAGAGACAGTAGATCTAGCTGGTCTGTCATAATATAATAGAGACAGTAGATCTAGCTGGTCTGTTGTAATATAATAGTAGATCTAGCTGGTCTGTCATAATATAATAGAGACAGTGTAATATAATAGAGACAGTAGATCTAGCTGGTCTGTCTGTAATATAATAGAGACAGTAGATCTAGCTGGTCTGTCATAATATAATAGAGACAGTAGATCTAGCTGGTCTGTCATAATATAATAGAGACAGTAGATCTAGCTGGTCTGTTGTAATATAATAGAGACATAGAGACAGTAGATCTAGCTGGTCTGTCATAATATAATAGAGACAGTAGATCTAGCTGGTCTGTTGTAATATAATAGAGACATAGAGACAGTAGATCTAGCTGGTCTGTCATAATATAATAGAGACAGTAGATCTAGCTGGTCTGTCATAATATAATAGAGACAGTAGATCTAGCTGGTCTGTTGTAATATAATAGAGACATAGAGACAGTAGATCTAGCTGGTCTGTCATAATATAATAGAGACAGTAGATCTAGCTGGTCTGTTGTAATATAATAGAGACATAGAGACAGTAGATCTAGCTGGTCTGTCATAATATAATAGAGACAGTAGATATAGCTGGTCTGTCATATTATAATAGAATCAGTAGATCTAGCTGGTTTGTTGTAATATAATAGATACAGTAGATCTAGCTGGTCTGTCATAATATAATAGAGACAGTAGATATAGCTGGTCTGTTGTAATATAACAGAGACATAGAGACAGTAGATCTAGCTGGTCTGTCATAATATAATAGAGACAGTAGATATAGCTGGTCTGTCATAATAAAATAGAGACATTAGATCTAGCTGGTCTGTTGTAATAAATTAGAGACATTAGATCTAGCTGGTCTGTTGTAATATAATAAAGACATAGAGACAGCAGATCTAGCTGGTCTGTCATAATAAAATAGAGACAGTAGATCTAGCTGGTCTGTCATAATATAATAGAGACAGTAGATCTAGCTGCTCTGTCATAATATAATAGAGACTGTAGATATAGCTGGTCTGTTGTAATATAATAGAGACAGTAGATATAGCTGGTCTGTTGTAATATAATAGAGACAGTAGATCTAGCTGGTCTGTCATAATATAATAGAGACAGTAGATCTAGCTGGCCTGTCATAATATAATAGAGACAGTAGATATAGCTGGTCTGTTGTAATATAATAGAGACATAGAGACAGTAGATCTAGCTGGTCTGTCATAATATAATAGAGACAGTAGATCTAGCTGGTCTGTTGTAATATAATAGAGACAGTAGATATAGCTGGTCTGTTGTAATATAATAGAGACATTAGATCTAGCTGGTCTGTTGTAATATAATAGAGACAGTAGATCTAGCTGGTCTGTCATAATATAGTGCACTACTTTTGCCTGGGGCTCATAGGTAGTGCACTATGTAGGGAATAGGGTGGTATTTGGGACTGACATGTGTACCATACACTGGACTGAGTTTGTTATTATTCTCCGTGAGTAGCCTACACAGCCAATCAGTGAACGACTGTCACTTCTATGCAGGGCTGCCCAACTGCACGATTCCCATGGACAGTTAGATAGACAGAGTTACTCATTAAATAGGTTTCCTGTCCCTCTTAACTGCCTGGGATTGACGCGGCCAATTTGACCTAAGGTTGTACACAATGGGGCCTTTGAGTGTGTGCCTGCGTGCCTGCATGTGTGTGTGTGTGTGTGTGTGTGTGTATATGTCTCTGTGTGTGTGTGTCTCTGTGTGTGTATGTTTGTGTGTGTGTGCAATGTGTGTGTGTGTGTGTGTGTGTTTGTGTGTTATACTCCTTAACTGAGTGAAGGGGGATCATGATGGTTCAGACTTTGATATTCTGGAAAAACCAAAACTCAGTTTCAACATGTTCATTCAACAACGTCCTGCCTTATCAGTGCTCTGAGTCAGAGACCGACTGCTCTGTCTGATGTATAAAGGTGGAAGACAGCACAGTTCTCCATGCGCTGTTACTGTTACCAAATGTTCAAATAAAGGATCCTTCCTTCCTTCAGAAATAAATAAATATAGGACGGAGAACAAAGGAGACAGAGGGAGATCAGAGTGAGGAAGGAGTCGGAGGGAGATCAGCGAGGAAAGAGACAGAGGGAGATAAGAGAGAAAGGAGATTGAGGGAGATCAGCGAGAGGAAGGAGTCGGAGGGAGATCACAGAGAGGAAGGAGAGAGAGGGAGATCACAGAGAAGAAGGAGACAGAGGGAGATCACAGAAAGGAAGGAGACAGAGGGAGATCACAGAGAGGAAGGAGACAGAGGGAGATCACAGAAAGGAAGGAGACAGAGGGAGATCACAGAGAGGAAGGAGAGAGAGGGAGATCATAGAGAGGAAGGAGTCAGAGGGAGATCAGAGAGAGGAAGGGGACAGAGGGAGATCACAGAGAGGAAGGAGACAGAGGGAGAACATAGAGAGGAAGGAGACAGAGGGAGATCAGAGAGAGGAAGGGGACAGAGGGAGATCACAGAGAGGAAGGAGACAGAGGGAGATCAGAGAGAGGGAGATCACAGAGAGGAAGGAGACAGAGAGAGATCAGAGAGAGGAAGGAGACAGAGGGAGATCACAGAGAGGAAGGAGGCAGAGGGAGATCACAGAGAGGGAGATGGCAGAGAGGAAGGAGACAGAGGGAGATCACAGAAAGGAAGGAGACAGAGGGAGATCAGAGAACGGAGGAGACAGAGGGAGATCAGAGAGAGGAGGGGGACAGAGGGAGAACACAGAGAGGAAGGAGAGAGAGGAGATCACAGAGAGGAAGGAGACAGAGGGAGATCACAGAGAGGAAGGAGACAGAGGGAGAACACAGAGAGGAAGGAGACAGAAAGAGAGCAGAGAAAGGAAGGAGACAGAGGGAGAACACAGAGAGGAAGGAGACAGAGGGAGATCAGAGAGAGGGAGATCACAGAGAGGAAGGAGACAGAGAGAGATCAGAGAGAGGAAGGAGACAGAGGGAGAACACAGAGAGGAAGGAGCCAGAGGGAGATCACAGAGAGGAAGGAAACAGAGGGAGATCACTGAGAGAGGGAGATCATAGAGAGGAAGGAGACAGAGAGAGATCAGAGAGAGGAAGGAGACAGAGGGAGATCACAGAGAGGGAGATCACAGAGCGGAAGGAGACAGAGAGATCAGAGAGAGGAAGGAGACAGAGGGAGATCACAGAGAGGAAGGAGTCAGAGGGAGATCAGAGAGAGGAAGGAGACAGAGGGAGATCAGAGAGAGGAAGGAGACAGAGGGAGATCAGAGAGAGGAAGGAGACAGAGGGAGATCAGAGAGAGGAAGGAGAACGGAGGAGACAGAGGGAGATCAGAACTGAAAAGTAATACAAGAGGAGAGATTAAAGACAGAGATAGAGAGAGATAGAGAGAGAGTGAGAGAGGGAGTGAGAGAGAGAGAGAAAGTGAGGGAGAATTAGAGATGAGAGAGGGAAGGAGCGAGAGAGAGAGTGAGGAGAGAGAGTGAGAGAGAGAGGAGAGAGAGAGAATGAGAATGAGAGAGAGAGAGAGAGAGAGGGAGAGAGAGACAGAGAGACAGAGAGAGAGGAGAGAGAGAGAGAGAATGAGAGAGAGAGAGAGAGAGAGAGAGAGAGAGAGAGAGAGGGAGAGAGAACCTGACAAACAATTATGTATTATTTTGATCTCAGTGAAGTGGGTATGTTAGGTTGAGATATATTTTCGTAAATCCTCTGTGGAATCAATTGTCGTTAGTTATCGGTCAACGCATTTTATATTATCGAAGCTCCCCGAGTGTCGAGAGAGGTCTGACAATGTCGCGCCCCGATATTTCCCATAATGCCGTTCTCCTGGAGATGACGAGGTAAGTCAGATGGTTGCTGTGTCATGGCGAGACAGTCACACACACACTCTAGCTGAAACACACAGTGAGACAGAGAGAGAGAGAGCTGAGAATCAGTCTGCTGCTGCAGGAAACGAGAGCACACACACACACACACACAGACACACATACACACACACACACACGCACACGCACACGCACACGCGCACACACACACAGACGCAAAGCTGCACTCTGTTTTCGGTGGCATCGAGAAGGATTGATGAGGAAGAGATGAGGAAGAGCCGCTTCGTGGCGTAACCCGCTTCTTCTCAAAAATTCGACTGCACTTCTTCGTTTTTGAAGGAGAGGAGGAAACGGAGTCGTCAGTTTTTCAAAGACGGGGAATATTCTGTGGACAAATTTGAAAAATTAGAGAAAATGCCTAAACTTGGATTTATCCTAAAGAGCACGCGAAACAGTGGAGGAGAGGAAGGAGGAGAAGAGGAAGGAGGAGGAGAGGAATTACGAATTTGTCGTTAAGAGTTTGGAGGTGCGCTCCATCGCTGGCTGCAGAGGAGGAATGGAATGAAAGAGGGAGCGAGAGATAGAAAGAGAGAGAGAGGGAGAGAGGGAGAGAGAGAGACAGGGAGAGAGAGAGGAGAGAGAGGAGAGAGAGGAGAGAGAGAGGGAGGTACAAGGAGGTAGAGAGAGAGAGGAGAGAGAGCGTGAGAGGGAGCGAGAGGGAGGTACAGGGAGGTAGAGAGAGAGGAGAGAGAGGAGAGAGAGGGAGGTACAGGGAGGTAGAGAGAGAGAGAGAGAGAGCGTGAGAGATAGAGAGAGAGAGAGAGAGAGGGGAGAGAGAGAGGAGGGAGATGAGAGGGAGGGAGGGTGAGAGAGGGGGGAGGTAGAGAGAGAGAGAGGTTGAGAGAGAGGGAGGGTGAGAGAGAGAGAGAGGGGGAGTAGAGAGAGAGTGAGAGAGAGAGGGAGAGAGAGAGAGCGAGAGAAAGGGAGAGAGAGGGAGGGAGAGGGAGGGAGATAGAGGGAGGGTGAGAGAGGGAGGTAGGGAGAGAGAGAGAGAGAGGGGGAGAGAGGGAGGGTGAGAGAGGGAGGTAGAGAGAGAGAGGGTTGAGAGAGAGAGAGAGAGAGAGGGGGAGAGAGAGAGAGCGAGAGAGAGGGAGAGAGAGGGAGGGAGATAGAGGGAGGGTGACAGAGGGAGGTAGAGAGAGGGAGGTAGAGAGAGAGAGAGAGAGAGGGGGGGAGAGAGTGAGAGAGAGAGAGAGAGAGAGAGAGAGAGAGAGAGAGAGAGAGAGAGAGAGATAGTGCATTCTACATCTGACGAAAACCTCCAAAACGTCTCTCTGGGGCACAGCTTCTGTAAAACTGCATCTTTATTTCTCTTCTTCAATCAAATTCTCACACTCTCTTTGGCTCCACTTAGATACACTCAGAAATACATCTGGTATTTAGGGCGTCTGGTATCCGACTCAACTGCTCCCTCCAGGCTTTTTGAGAACACTGTATGTAGCCATAATATAACATTTAAAATGTCTTTATTCTTTTGTTTACTGTTCATTTTTTGTTGTTTATTGTCTATTTCAGTTGTTTTGACAATGTAAACTTATGTTTCCCATGTCAATACAGCCCTGAATGGAATTGAATGGAATTGAATTGAGAGAGAGACTGAAAGAGAGAGATCTACAGACCTCACTAACACATATGGCGTCACACTAACAAGTTAGACGAACTGTCTGCAGACTACGAACACATTAACCTCACTTCTCTACCTGTAGTCCCCTCTTCCCTAACCTTCTGTCCCTTCTCCTCTCTCTCTGTCTCTCTCTGTCTCTCTCTGTCTCTCTCTGTCTCTCTCTGTCTCTCTCTGTCTCTCTCTGTCTCTCTCTCTGTCTCTCACTGTCTCGCTCTCTGTCTCTCTCTCTGTCTCTCTCTCTCTCTCTGTCTCTTTCGCCATGCTTAGCTAGCTGGTTTTTATCTTGTTATCATGGTCTGTTTCTCCCAGTGTATTAGCCAGTATTCTATATATAGATGGCTGCTCATCTGTCTGTACTGGCTATGGAGAGAGGCATGACAGGAGGGGAGGAGAGGAGGAGAGTGAGGAGAAAAGGGGAGGGGAGGAGAGGAGGAGAAGAGGAGGATGAGGAGAGGAGGGGAGGATGAGAAGAAGAAGAGGAGGAGAGGATGAGTATGGGAGAAGAAGAGGGGGAGGAGAAGAGGAGGATGAGGAGAGGAGTAAGGGAGGAGGAGAGGAGAATGGGAGGAGAGGAGGAGGTGCAGAATAGTTGGGGAGGAGGGGAGGAGGAGAGGAGGACGGAAGGAGAGAGAGGATTGGAGGAGAGGAGGAAGGTGAGGAGTGGAGGAGGAGAGGAGAAGAGAGGAGGAGGGTGAGGAGAGGAGACAGAGAAAAAGAGAGGCTAGCTGGTGCAGCTGCATATGAATTACAGTGCCTTGCGAAAGTATTCGGCCCCCTTGAATCAACAACAAGTGGGACACAATCATGAAGTGGAACGACATTTATTGGATATTTCAAACTTTTTTAACAAATCAAAAACTGAAAAATTGGGCGTGCAAAATTATTCAGCCCCCTTAAGTTAATACTTTGTAGCGCCACCTTTTGCTGCGATTACAGCTGTAAGTCGCTTGGGGTATGTCTCTATCAGTTTTGCACATCGAGAGACTGACATTTTTCCCATTCCTCCTTGCAAAACAGCTCGAGCTCAGTGAGGTTGGATGGAGAGCATTTGTGAACAGCAGTTTTCAGTTCTTTCCACAGATTCTCGATTGGATTCAGGTCTGGACTTTGACTTGGCCATTCTAACACCTGGATATGTTTATTTTTGAACCATTCCATTGTAGATTTTGCTTTATGTTTTGGATCATTGTCTTGTTGGAAGACAAATCTCCGTCCCAGTCTCAGGTCTTTTGCAGACTCCATCAGGTTTTCTTCCAGAATGGTCCTGTATTTGGCTCCATCCATCTTCCCATCAATTTTAACCATCTTCCCTGTCCCTGCAGAAGAAAAGCAGGCCCAAACCATGATGCTGCCACCACCATGTTTGACAGTGGGGATAGGGTGTTCAGGGTGATGAGCTGTGTTGCTTTTACACCAAACATAACATTTTATATTGTTGCCAAAAAGTTCAATTTTGGTTTCATCTGACCAGAGCACCTTCTTCCACATGTTTGGTGTGTCTCCCAGGTGGCTTGTGGCAAACTTTAAACAACACTTTTTATGGATATCTTTAAGAAATGGCTTTCTTCTTGCCACTCTTCCATAAAGGCCAGATTTGTGCAATATACGACCGATTGTTGTCCTATGGACAGAGTCTCCGACCTCAGCTGTAGATCTTTGCAGTTCATCCAGAGTGATCATGGGCCTCTTGGCTGCATCTCTGATCAGTCTTCTCCTTGTATGAGCTGAAAGTTTAGAGGGACGGCCAGGTCTTGGTAGATTTGCAGTGGTCTGATACTCCTTCCATTTCAATATTATCGCTTGCACAGTGCTCCTTGGGATGTTTAAAGCTTGGGAAATCTTTTTGTATTCAAATCCGGCTTTAAACTTCTTCACAACAGTATCTCGGACCTGCCTGGTGTGTTCCTTGTTCTTCATGATGCTCTCTGCGCTTTTAACGGACCTCTGAGACTATCACAGTGCAGGTGCATTTATACTGAGACTTGATTACACACAGGTGGATTGTATTTATCATCATTAGTCATTTAGGTCAACATTGGATCATTCAGAGATCCTCACTGAACTTCTGGAGAGAGTTTGCTGCACTGAAAGTAAAGGGGCTGAATAATTTTGCACGCCCAATTTTTCAGGTTTTGATTTGTTAAAAAAGTTTGAAATATCCAATAAATGTCGTTCCACTTCATGATTGTGTCCCACTTGTTGTTGATTCTTCACAAAAAAACAGTTTTATATCTTTATGTTTGAAGCCTGAAATGTGGCAAAAGGTCGCAAAGTTCAAGGGGGCCGAATACTTTCGCAAGGCACTGTATATAGATAGGGTGATAGAATATATAGATAGGGTGATAGAATATATAGATAGGGTGATAGAACATAGAGGTAGGGTGATAGAACATAGAGATAGGGTGATAGAATATATAGATAGGGTGATAGAACATATAGATAGGGTGATAGAACATAGAGGTAGGGTGATAGAACATAGAGATAGGGTGATAGAATATAGAGATCGGGTGATAGAACACAAATATAGGGTGATAGAATACATAGATAGGGTGGTAGAACATAGAGATAGGGTGATATGACATAGAGATAGGGTGATAGGACATAGAGATAGGGTGATAGGACATAGATATGGGGTGATAGGACATAGATATGGGGTGATAGGACATAGAGATAGGGTGATATGACATAGAGATAGGGTGATAGAACATAGAGATAGGGTGATAGGACATAGAGATAGGGTGATAGGACATAGAGATAGGGTGATAGAATATAGTGATTGGGTGATAGAACATAGAGATTGGGTGATAGAACATAGAGATTGGGTGATAGAACACAGAGATCGGGTGATAGGACATAGATATAGGGTGATAGGACATAGAGATAGGGAGATATAACATAGAGATTGGGTGAAAAAAATAGAGATCGGGTGATAGAACACAAATATAGGGTGATAGAACATAGAGATAGGGTGATAGAATATATAGATAGGGTGATAGAATACATAGATAGGGTGGTAGAACATAGAGATAGGGTGATAGGACATAGAGATAGGGTGATATAACATGGAGATAGGGTGATAGAACATGGAGATAGGGTGATAGGACATTTTTTATTTATTTATTTTACCTTTATTTAACCAGGTAGGCAAGTTGAGAACAAGTTCTCATTTACAATTGCGACCTGGCCAAGATAAAGCAAAGCAGTTCGACAGATACAACGACACAGAGTTACACATGGAGTAAAACAAACATACAGTCAATAATACTGTATAAACAAGTCTATATACAATGTGAGCAAATGAGGTGAGAAGGGAGGTAAAGGCAAAAAAGGCCATGGTGGCAAAGTAAATACAATATAGCAAGTAAAACACTGGAATGGTAGTTTTGCAATGGAAGAATGTGCAAAGTAGAAATAAAAATAATGGGGTGCAAAGGAGCAAAATAAATAAATAGATAAAAATTAAATACAGTTGGGAAAGAGGTAGTTGTTTGGGCTAAATTATAGGTGGGCTATGTACAGGTGCAGTAATCTGTGAGCTGCTCTGACAGTTGGTGCTTAAAGCTAGTGAGGGAGATAAGTGTTTCCAGTTTCAGAGATTTTTGTAGTTCGTTCCAGTCATTGGCAGCAGAGAACTGGAAGGAGAGGCGGCCAAAGAAAGAATTGGTTTTGGGGGTGACTAGAGAGATATACCTGCTGGAGCGTGTGCTACAGGTGGGAGATGCTATGGTGACCAGCGAGCTGAGATAAGGGGGGACTTTACCTAGCAGGGTCTTGTAGATGACATGGAGCCAGTGGGTTTGGCGACGAGTATGAAGCGAGGGCCAGCCAACGAGAGCGTACAGGTCGCAATGGTGGGTAGTATATGGGGCTTTGGTGACAAAACGGATTGCACTGTGATATGATGATATGACATAGAGATAGGGTGATAGAACATAGAGATAGGGTGATAGAACATAGAGATAGGGTGATAGGACATAGAGACAGGGTGATAGGACATAGAGATGGGGTGATAGGACATAGAGATATGGTGATAGAACATAGAGATAGGGTGATAGGACATAGAGATAGGGTGATAGGACATAGAGATAGGGTGATAGGACATAGAGATATGGTGATAGAACATAGAGATAGGGTGATAGGACATAGAGATAGGGTGATAGGACATAGAGATAGGGTGATAGAATATAGAGATAGGGTGATATAACATAGAGATTGGGTGATAGAACACAGAGATAGGGTGATAGGACATAGAGATAGGGTGATAGAACACAAAGATAGGGTGGTAGAATATTACTGTGAACCAAGAGAATCACTCTCCTCTCCCCTGGGATCAATTCCATTTCAATTCCAGTCAACTCTGAGAATGAACCAAATTCCATTTCCAAGTGTTCCTTATTGAAAAACCTTGGTGAGAATTGCAATTTCAGGCTCCCAAAAATAGTTTGGGAGATCGCCTGCCCTGTGAGTTCTGCTGTACTTATAGACAAAATTCAAACGGTTTTAGAAGCTTTCGAGTGTTTTCTATTCAATAATTATTATTATATGCATATATTAGCAATTTTGAACAGATTTTTTTTTCAGTTTACTATGGGCACGCAATTTATCCAAAGGGGGCAGTATTGTCCCGAGCCTTAACAGGTTAACTTCCTGAAATGATTGGAATTGAAATGGAATTGGATCCCAACCTTGATACACATTAGTCACAAGCCAACCATAGCTTTAACGTCTCTATCGGTATTGCTATAGCTGGCTACAGCTTGTATGTTATCGACGCAGCCACTCAGTGGATTGAAACTGCTAACATAACGTGACTGAGCTCATTAATGGTACAGATTACAAAGAGACATATTTATTTGATTTATTGCAGTAAGGCATTCACCTAGTTTCCCAAAGTTTAGTTTCCTAAAGTGTAGTTTCCTAAAGTGTAGTTTCCTAAAGTGTAGTTTCCTAAAGTGTAGTTTCCTAAAGTGTAGTTTCCTTAGTGTAGTTACCAAGTGTAGTTTCCTAAAGTGTAGTTTCCTAAAGTGTAGTTTCCTAAAGTGTAGTTACCAAGTGTAGTTTCCTAAAGTGTAGTTTCCTTAGTGTAGTTTCCTAAAGTGTAGTTTCCTAAAGTGTAGTTTCCTAAAGTGTAGTTACCAAGTGTAGTTACCAAGTGTAGTTTCCCAAAGTGTAATTATCAAGTGTAGTTTCCTAAAGTGTAGTTTCCTAAAGTGTAGTTTCCTAAAGTGTAGTTTCCTAAAGTGTAGTTTCCTTAGTGTAGTTACCAAGTGTAGTTTCCTAAAGTGTAGTTTCCTAAAGTGTAGTTTCCTAAAGTGTAGTTTCCTAAAGTGTAGTTACCAAGTGTAGTTAGGGTCTAAGGTTAGAGTTAGGTTAGAGTTATGGTCTAAGGTTAAAATTAGGGTTAGGATCTAAGGTTAGAGTTATGGTCTAAAGTTAGGGTTAGGGTTAGGGTCTAAGGTTCGAGTTAGGGTTAGGGTTAGGGTCTAAGGTTAGAGTTAGGTTAGGTTAGGGTTAGGGTCTAAGGTTAGAGTTAGGTTAGGTTAGGGTTAGGCTCTAAGGTTAGAGTTAGGTTAGGGTCTAAGGTTAGAATTAGGTTAGGGTTAGGGTCAAGGTTAGAGTTAGGTTAGGGTTAGGGTCTAAGGTTAGAGTTAGGGTTAGGGTCTAAGTTTAGAGTTAGGTTAGGGTTAGGGTCTAAGGATAGAGTTGGGTTAAGGTTAGGGTCTAAGGTTAGAGTTAGGTTAGTATCTGAGGTTAGAGTTAGGTTAGGTTAGGTTCTAAGGTTAGAGATAGGTCAGGGTCTAAGTTTAGAGTTAGGTTAGGGTCTAAGGTTAGAGTTAGGGTCTAAGGCTAGAGTTAGGTTAGGGTCTAAGGTTAGAGTTAGGTTAGGGTCCAAGGTTAGAGTTAGGTTAGGGTCTAAGGTTAGAGTTAGGGTCTAAGGTTAGAGTTAGGTTAGGGTCCAAGGTTAGAGTTAGGTTAGGGTCTAAGGTTAGAGTGAGGGTCTAAGGTTAGAGTTAGGTTAGGTTAGGGTCTAAGGTTAGAGTTAGGTTAGGGTTAGGGTCTAAGGTTAGAGTTATGTTAGGGTCTAAGGTTAGAGTTAGGTTAGAGTTTGGGTCTAAGGTTAGAGTTAGGTTAGGGTTAGGGTCTAAGGTCAGAGTTAGGTTAGGGTTAGAGTCTAAGGTTAGAGTTAGGTTATGGTCTAAGGTTAGAGTTAGGTTAGGTTCTAAGGTTAGAGTTAGGTTAGGTTCTAAGGTTAGAGTTAGGTTAGGGTCTAAGTTTAGAGTTAGGTTAGGGTCTAAGTTTAGAGTTAGCGTTAGGGTTAGGGTCTAAGGTTAGAGTTAGGTTAGGGTCTAAGAGTAGAGTTAGGTTAGGGTCTAAGTTTAGAGTTAGCGTTAGGGTTAGGGTCTAAGGTTAGAGTTAGGTTAGGGTTAGGGTCTAAGGTTAGAGTTAGGTTAGGGTCTAAGGTTAGAGTTAGGTTAACGTGTTTGTGTGTGTGTTTATGTGTGTGTGTGTGTGTGTACATACACATGTAAATAATGTCCTCAAATGATCTTCATGAAGGAAGGTTCAGTAAAGTGTGTGTGTGTGTGCATGTGCGTTAGCATCTGCGTGTGCATGTGTGTGTGGTAGAGAAATTGACTAAGTGGTTGGTTTAGCTTCAGATAGATACACTGTTATCACAGATTGCACAATAACAACAAGCTGACGCACAGAGTCCCTGGAGAGGATGGGTCACAAACAGAACATGTGATAGAACAGAGGGAGGGAGGGAGGGAGGGAGGGAGGGAGGGAGGGAGGGAGGGAGGGAGGGAGGGAGGGAGGGAGGGAGGGAGGGAGGGAGGGAGGGAGGGAGGGGGATAATTAGAGAATTAGTGAGAAAGAGGGATAGAGTAAGGGGTAGAGGGGGATAAAGAGGGGGGGGTAGAGAGGAGGGGTAGAGAGGGGGATAGAGAGGAGGGGTAGAGAGGGGGTAGATGGGGGATAGAGAGGAGGGGTAGAGAGAGGGGTAGATAGGGGGATAGAGAGGAGGGGTAGAGAGAGGGGATAGAGAGGGGGTAGAGAGTGGGGATAGAGAGGAGGGGTAGAGAGGAGGGGTAGATAGGGGGATAAAGAAGGGGGATAGAGAGGGGGATAGAGAGGAGGGGTAGATAGGGTGGATAGAGAGGAGGGGTAGAGAGGGGGATAGAGAGGGGGGTAGAGAGGAGGGGTAGAGAGGAGGGATAGAGAGGAGGGGTAGAGAGTGGGGATAGAGAGGAGGGGTAGAGAGGGTGATAGAGAGGGGGTAGAGAGGAGGGGTAGATAGGGTGGATAGAGAGGAGGGGTAGAGAGGGGGATAGAGAGGGGGTAGAGAGGAGGGGTAGAGAGGAGGGATAGAGAGGAGGGGTAGAGAGTGGGGATAGAGAGGAGGGGTAGAGAGGGGGTAGAGAGGAGGGGTAGAGAGGGGGATAGAGAGGGGGGGTAGAGAGGAGGGGTAGAGAGGAGGGATAGAGATGAGGGATAGAGAGGAGGGGTAGAGAGGGGAGATAGAGAAAGGGGAGAGACAGAGAGAGAGAGACATAGAGACACAAAGACAAAGAGAGAGAGAGAGACAGACAGAGAGACAGATAGACAGACAGAGAGAGACAGAGAGACATAGAGACAGAGAGAGTGAGAGAGACAGAAAGACATCATAGAGAGTGAAGAAAGACAGAGAATGAGAGAGATAAGTAAGTAAAATAAGTAAATAAGTTGAGGGACAGTGTCGGACAGACCAATCAACCTGCACATGTCCTCTACTGTATGCGTATTGTTATTGTTCAATGTAAGGTTAATTTGACCCTTGGTTATTGTTGTTAATGTTGTCCCGTTTACAATTTGTATTCTCATTTTTATATTGTAAATATCCAAAATAAGCTTTGGCAATATGTACATTGTTACGTCATGCCAATAAAGGAAATTGAATTGAATTGAATTGACACAGACAGAGACAAATCAATACATACAGTCCAAGTGCTGGCCACAGTTGCCAGTGAGCAATCATATCCCATTGCAGAGAGAGCAAGGTGTTATTCTGCAAAAATATCCTCCGTGTACAACGTAGAACACCAAATAATGCATGCAGAGCAGAATTAGGCCGATACCCACTAATTATCAAAATCCAGAAAAGAGCTGTTAAATTCTACAACCACCTAAAAGGAAGCGATTCACAAACCTTCCATAACAAAGCCATCACCTACAGAGAGATGAACCTGGAGAAGAGTCCCCTAAGCAAGCTGGTCCTGGGGCTCTGTTCACAAACACAAACACACACTACAGAGCCCCAGGACAGCAGCACAATTAGACCCAACCAAATCATGAGAAAACAAAAAGATAACTACTTAACACATTGGAAAGAATTAACAAAAAAACAGAGCAAACTAGAATGCTATTTGGCCCTACACAGAGAGTACACAGTGGCAGAATACCTGACCACTGTGACTGACCCAAAATTAAGGAAAGCCTTGACTATGTACAGACTCAGTGAGCATAGCCTTGCTATTGAGAAAGGCCGCCGTAGGCAGACATGGCTCTCAAGAGAAGACAGGCTATGTGCTCACTGCCCACAAAATGAGGTGGAAACTGAGCTGCACTTCCTAACCTCCTGCCCAATGTATGACCATATTAGAGAGACATATTTCCCTCAGATTACACAGATCCACAAAGAATTCGAAAACAAATCCAATTTTGAAAAACTCCCATATCTACTGGGTGAAATTCCACAGTGTGCCATCACAGCAGCAAGATTTGTGACCTGTTGCCACGAGAAAAGGGCAACCAGTGAAGAACAAACACCATTGTAAATACAACCCATATTTATGCTTATTTATTTTATCTTGTGTCCTTTAGCCATTTGTACATTGTTAGAACACTGTATATATATATAATATGACATTTGTAATGTCTTTACTGTTTTGAAACTTCTGTATGTGTAATGTTTACTGTTAATTTTTGTTGTTTTTCACTTTATATATTCACTTTGTATGTTGTCTACCTCACTTGCTTTGGCAATGTTAACACATGTTTCCCATGCCAATAAAGCCCTTGAATTGAATTGAATTGAGAGAGAAAGAGAAAGCAAATGAGAGAGAGAGAGAGAGCGAGGGAGAGAGAGGGGGAGAGAGAGAGAGCGAGGGAGAGAGAGGGGGAGAGAGAGAGAGAGAGAGACAGAGAGAGAGAGAGAAAAAAATAAATGCCAACAGTAAATTGCTGGCCAGTGCAGTGAACAATCATATTCCATCTATCTCTGCTTATTTATCTCTGTATCTCTGTCTCCCTCTCTCTCTCTCTCCCTCTCTCTCACTCTCTCTCTCTCTCTCTCTCTCTCTCTGTCTCTCTCTCTCTGTCTCTCTGTCTCTCTCTCTCGCTCTCTCGCTCTCTGTCTCTCTCTCTGTATCTCCGTCTCTCTGTCTCTCCCTCTCTCTCTCTCTCTCTCTCTCTCTCTCGCACTCTGTCTCTCTCCCTGTCTCTCACTCTCTCCGTCTCTCCGTCTCTCTGTCTCTGTCTCTCTCTCTCTCTCTCTCTCTCTCTCTCTCTCTCCGTCTCCCTGTCTCTCACTCTCTCCATCTCTCTGTCTCTCTATCTCTATCTATCTCTCTCTCTCTCCCTGTCTCTCACTCTCTCTCTCTCTCTCCCTGTCTCTCACTCTCTCTCTCTCTATTTGTTTCTCTCTCCCCCTCTCTGTCTCTCTCTCTCTATTTGTTTCTCTCTCCCCCTCTCTGTCTCTCTCTCTCTATTTGTTTCTCTCTCCCCCTCTCTGTCTCTCTCTCTCTATTTGTTTCTCTCTCCCCCTCTCTGTCTCTCTCTCTGCCTCTATTTCTCTCTGTCTCTGTTTATTTGTTTATATGACAGTTAGTCAGTCATCCATCAGGCTCAGACAGTCCTAACTGCCCCTCCTCTTCTCACGGCCACCCTGTGTGTGTGTGTGTGTGTGTGTGTGTGTGTGTGTGATCGTGAGTGAGAGTGTTTGTGTGTGATCGTGAGTGAGAGTGTTTGTGTGTGTTTGAGTGAGAGTGTTTGTGTGTGTGAGTAAATGAGTGAGAGTGTTAGTGTATGTGTGATCGTGAGTGAGAGTGTTTGTGTGTGTTTGAGTGAGTGAGAGTGTTTGTGAGTAAGTGAGTGAGAGTGTTTGTGTGTGTTTGAGTGAGAGTGTTTGTGTGTGTTTGAGTGAGAGTGTTTGTGTGAGTGTGTTGAGTGAGAGTGTTTGTGTGTGTGAGTGAGTGAGAGTGTTTGTGTGAGTGAGTAAGTGAGTGAGAGTGTTTCTGTGTGAGTGAGTGAGAGTGTTTGTGTGTGTGAGTAAGTGAGTGAGAGTGTTTGTGTGTGTTTGAGTGAGTGAGAGTGTTTGTGTGTGTTTGAGTGAGAGTGTTTGTGTGTGTTAGTAAGTGAGTGTTAGTGTTTGTGTGAGTGTGTGAGTGAGTGAGAGTGTTTGTGTGTGAGTGAGTGAGAGTGTTTGTGTGTGTTTGAGTGAGAGTGTTTGTGTGTGTTTGAGTGAGAGTGTTTGTGTGTGAGTGAGTGAGAGTGTTTGTGTGAGTGTGTCACTGGCATGCACATTTTAATGTAATGTTTATGAATACTTACACAGCATCACATTACTGGAGCGTGATGTTCTCTGCTGCAGGGCCAACCACTGTGTGTGTGTGTGTGTGTGTGTGTGTCAGCTATAAGTGTCTGTTAACAAATGGCAGAGACAGGGGAGATCACAGAGGATAAGCCGCCGTGTGTGAATCCATGACACGTGTAAACACCAGATAACCATCAGCCTACATTTGCGTGCAGGTGTGTCCAACAAAGATAGCAGACACCTCATGTCCTACGGTCTCTCTGGTAATGAGAGAAAATACTGATCATTGCAGAACAGGGCCTGCCAGGAGCTGAGTGTGCTTTATGATGGTTCACTAGCATTAAAAAAGATTAAAAGAACAAATTAAAATTACCTACAGGTCTTTGCTAGGTAAAGCCTTATCTCAGCTCACTGGTCGCTGTTTACAGATGGGCTATGTAGTTTGGGGATGATGTAGGTAAAAATGGGTGGGCTATTTACCGATAGACTATGTACAGCTGCAGTGATCTGTGAGCTGCTCAGATAGCTGATGTTTAAAGTTGGTGAGGGAAATAAAAGTCTCCAACTTCAGCAATTTTTGCAATTCGTTCCAGTCACTGGCAGTACAGAACTGGAAGGAAAGGCGGACAAATGAGGTGTTGGCTTTAGAGATGATCAGTGAGATACACCTGCTGGAGCGCGTGCTACGGGTGGGTGTTGTTATCGTGACCAGTGAACTGAGATAAGGCGGAGCTTTACCTAGCATAGACTTGTAGATGACCTGGAGCCAGTGGGTCTGGCGACGAATATGTAGCGAGGGCCAGCCGACTAGAGCATACAGGTCGCAGTGGTGGGTGGTATAAGGTGATTTGGTAACAAAATGGATGGTACTGTGATAAACTGCATCCAGTTTGCTGAGTAGAGTATTGGAAGCTATTTTGTAGATGACATTGCTGAAGTCGAGAATCGGTAGGATAGTCAGTTTTACTAGTGTAAGTTTGGCGGCGTGAGTGAAGGAGGCTCTGTTTGCGAAATAGAAAGCCGACTCTAGATTTGATTTTAGATTGGAGATGTTTGATATGAGTCTGGAAGGAGAGTTTACAGTCTAGCCAGTCACCTAGGTACTTATAGATGTCCACATATTCTAGGTCGGCACCATCCAGGGTGGTGATGCTAGTCGGGCATGCGGGTGCAGGCAGTGAACGGTTGAAAAGCATTAATTTGGTTTTACTAGCGTTTAAGAGCAGTTGGAGGCCACGGAAGGAGTGTTGTATGGCATTGAAGCTCGTTTGGAGGTTAGTTAGCACAGTGTCCAAGGAAGGGCCAGAAGTATACAGAATGGTGTCGTCTGCGTAGAGGTGGATCAGGGAATCGCCCGCAGCAAGAGTGACATCATTGATAAATACAGAGAAAAGAGTCGGCCCGAGAATTGAACCCTGTGGCACCCCCATAGAGACTGCCAACCTATTGATGCTGCATACATTTTTAACACATTTCAACAGCAACGGGGAGTGAACTGTTGAACAGTGCAGCATGTTTTATATTATGGAAATCATTAAATGAATCCCTCGATATGTCTGTTACCGGAGAAATGTGAAGAAAGAAGAATTTCATTGATGTGCAGAAATCACAGGATTAGTTTTCTTCTGCAGGGAAGGATAGTCATTGAGAAATGTTTAACATTTCTATAGAGTAGGTGTTAGAGGCTGTGTTTTTCTATGTGTGTGGAAAGTGTCTATGTTGTGTGTGGTAGCATGTGCATGTCCTGATCTTAATCTATTCTGTGACCCAAATATATGTCTCGATACTATCAGCTCAAAAAAATAGAATACACTCCTGCATTCCCCTTCACAGCTCATCAATGTCAACGTGTCTGTGTGTCTTATCTGTTAGAAGGGCTGTATAGGAGATGTCTTATCTGTTAGAAGGGCTGTACAGGAGATGTCTTATCTGTTAGGTAGCATGGTCTGTCTTAATCAGGACCCTTATCTGTTAGGAGCTGTATAAAATAGAATGTCTTATCTGTTAGGAGCTCTGTATAGGTCTGATGTCTTATCTGTTAGAAGGGCTGTATAGGAGATGTCTTATCTGTTAGAAGGGCTGTACAGGAGATGTCTTATCTGTTAGGAGGGCTGTACAGGAGATGTCTTATCTGTTAGGAGGGCTGTATAGGAGATGTCTTATCTGTTAGGAGGGCTGTATAGGAGATGTCTTATCTGTTAGGAGGGCTGTACAGGAGATGTCTTATCTGTTAGGAGGGCTGTACAGGAGATGTTTTGAACCACATCATTAATAAATGAAGACACCCAATGAAAACCTCCCAGTCTGTCTGTGCAGAAATTCTCTTAGATGTTGTTTGTGCTAGAAGCTTCATCCTCATTAAGAGACACATTATCTGGTCAGCTCGCTATCTATTATTCACAGTTCTACGTCAAACACTGCAGATCTGATCCCACGTCTAGTGTGTCCTGAAGCAACAGACACATTCAAGAACAAACACCTGCACACACACACACACACACACACTAACAAACACATATTAACACTAACATACACACACTTACACTAACATACACACTAACACGAACATACACACACACACACACTAACACACACAAACACATACACACAAACACACTAACACACACACACACACTAACATACACACTAACATACACACTAACATACACACACAGACTAACACACACACACAGTTACACTAACATACCCACAAACACACACACACACATACTAACATTAACATACACACACTTACACTAACATACACACTAACACGAACATACACACACACACACACACACACACACACACACACACACACACACACACACACACACACACTAAAATTAAGATTAAGATTAAAACTAGATTAGATTACAACTAGATTAAGATTACAACTAGATTAAGATCACAACTAGATTAAGATTACAACTAGATTAGATTACAACTAGATTAAAATTACAACTCGATTAAGATTACAACTAGATTAGATTGCAACTAGATTAAGATTACAATTAGATTAGATTACAACTAGGTTAAGATTACAACTAGATTAGATTACAACTAGATTAAGATTACAACTAGATCTCCTCGACTCCTTATCATGAAGTTTCTCAACTTTCAAGGCAGCGTCCGAGTGCTGCGGAAAGCCAGGTATAAGGGCAAGGTGTTATACGGTGACCAGGAGAGCATGTACTTCCGTGACCTTTCCACGGACCTGCACCGAAAAAAGAAAAGGCTACGACGGGGTCAAACGCCAGCTCAGGTCCCTCAAAATTGACTATGCAATAACCTTGACTTACAATAAACAACGTGTGACTTACAATGGACGATCACACGAGTTTGAATATGCCTCTCAAGCCGAGGCGGTTCATCTGTGGATCTTCTTCCCGGTCATGTTGCTGCCGTGAAGTTTGCTCTGGACTACGGAGAAGTAGACCCACCTTGGATTATGTGACTGTTGGCAAGCTAACTAGCATTAGCTCATTTATTAGCTGCTACTTTAGTAGTGTAGCTAGCATAACAGTTAAGTGAAAAATATGGGCAGCTAGCCCACTTAAAGATTCCTTATATTATTAGTAGCCTGTATGTGCTCATCAGTTAGCTCCGTTTCTTCTATAGGACAGGTGAGATAGCTGTCGATTGAACGTTGGCCGTCATGTTTAAGTAATGAAAGAAGTAAGA
Source organism: Oncorhynchus tshawytscha (assembly GCF_018296145.1). NCBI lineage: Eukaryota > Metazoa > Chordata > Actinopteri > Salmoniformes > Salmonidae > Oncorhynchus > Oncorhynchus tshawytscha. The sequence continues at coordinate 32,859,511 of NC_056459.1, forward strand.
AACAATTCTCTATTACATAAAACACTGTACTTTGCCGGCAAAGATGCTTAGCAATGGACTCAAAATGGATGACGGAAATATACTTTATGTCCGTGGAGTTTGTAAACTATCCAAGCTTAAACAGGTTATTACTAGGCTTAAACAACTTCATTCATCCATTGTGTTCATACAAGAAATTCACTTGGTTGAAGGATGAGCTACTTAAACTACGCATGAGATGATAAGGGCAACTAATAGCATCCTGTTTCGCCTCTCATTCTCGTGGTGTTATGGCTTTCATTCACAAATCTATTCCGTTTCAAGTGGATAATATTTTAACTGATACCTCTGATAGATACATTTTGATTACAGGGAAATCTTTTGAATGAGCATATTAATATGGTTAATGTTTATGGTCCTAATGAGGAAATCCCAAATTCTTTGAGATTTTATTTCTATTTTATAGCCTCCTTTCCTGGTAAAGTCCTAATGGCTGGGGATTTTAATTGCACTCTTGATCCTCATGTAGATCGCTCCCCTGGTTTACACACTTCCCGCAGAGTATAAATAAATTACAGCATTTCATTAACCACTTATTAAATCTATGTGAACCTTGGAGTACTCAGAACCTGAGAAAAAGTACTCATGTTACTCGTCGACATTTAAACCATATTCTCGTATAGACTTATTGTTAGTTTCTTGCTCATTGCTTCCTGATGTAGCAGGAAGTGGATATGATAGTTTTGTTCTGAGTGACCGTCCCCTGGTGTTATGATTCTATTGGGATACAAAACTAGTAAAACAATTCTCTAGATGCTGTTTGCGTATCAGATGGTTACAAGAGCCAGACATCTTACATTACATTGGAGTGCAATTACTACGGGAGGGTGTCCATCCAGGAACAGGGTTGGAGTTAAAGCCTACAGGAGGGTTTCTCTCCAGGAACAGGGTTGGAGTTAAAACCTACAGGAGGGTATCTCTCCAGGAACAGGGTTGGAGTTAAAACCTACAGGAGGGTGTCCATCCAGGAACAGGGTTGGAGTTAAAACCTACAGGAGGGTTTCTCTCCAGGAACAGGGTTGGAGTTAAAACCTACAGGAGGGTGTCCATCCAGGAACAGGGTTGGAGTTAAAACCTACAGGAGGGTGTCCATCCAGGAACAGGGTTGGAGTTAAAACCTACAGGAGGGTGTCCATCCAGGAACAGGGTTGGAGTTAAAACCTACAGGAGGGTTTCTCTCCAGGAACAGGGTTGGAGTTAAAACCTACAGGAGGGTGTCCATCCAGGAACAGGGTTGGAGTTAAAACCTACAGGAGGGTGTCTCTCCAGGAACAGGGTTGGAGTTAAAACCTACAGGAGGGTTTCTCTCCAGGAACAGGGTTGGAGTTAAAACCTACAGGAGGGTTTCTCTCCAGGAACAGGGTTGGAGTTAAAACCTACAGGAGGGTGTCCATCCAGGAACAGGGTTGGAGTTAAAACCTACAGGAGGGTTTCTCTCCAGGAACAGGGTTGGAGTTAAAACCTACAGGAGGGTGTCCATCCAGGAACAGGGTTGGAGTTAAAACCTGCAGGAGGGTAGCTCTCCAGGAACAGGGTTGGAGTTAAAACCTACAGGAGGGTTTCTCTCCAGGAACAGGGTTGGAGTTAAAACCTACAGGAGGGTGTCCATCCAGGAACAGGGTTGGAGTTAAAACCTACAGGAGGGTGTCCATCCAGGAACAGGGTTGGAGTTAAAACCTACAGGAGGGTGTCTCTCCAGGAACAGGGTTGGAGTTAAAACCTACAGGAGGGTGTCTCTCCAGGAACAGGGTTGGAGTTAAAACCTACAGGAGGGTCTCTCTCCAGGAACAGGGTTGGAGTTAAAACCTACAGGAGGGTCTCTCTCCAGGAACAGGGTTGGAGTTAAAACCTACAGGAGGGTCGCTCTCCAGGAACAGGGTTGGAGTTAAAACCTACAGGAGGGTCTCT
>NC_056459.1:32868957-32878957 GCF_018296145.1 Oncorhynchus tshawytscha
ACAGAGAGAGACAGAGACAGAGAGAGACAGAGAGAGACAGAGACGGAGACGGAGACAGAGAGAGACAGGGAGAGACAGAGAGAGACAGAGACAGAGAGAGACAGAGACAGAGAGAGACAGAGAGAGAGAGAGACAGAGACAGAGAGAGACAGAGAGAGAGAGAAGAGAGAGAGAGAGAGAGAGAGAGAGAGAGAGAGAGGGACAGAGAGAGAGAGAGAGGGACAGAGAGAGAGAGAGAGGGACAGAGAGAGAGAGAGAGTGACACACACACACACAAGCCCCACGCTTACCGTCTGTCACTCCAATTACAGTCTGCCGTAGGGTGGGAGTTGCTGGTTGGACTGATGATGCAATAATCTCGTATTATTGGTTAACAGTGACGACTGTAGGCCATTTCACTGTTGAAATGATTCCAGGATTTTAAGTAACACACAAAGCACTGGGTATGTTCATTTGGAGTGCCAATGGCACAATGTTCAAATAGCCAACGCGACATTCTAACAGTAGGCATTTTGGGGATGCTTTAAATCCCAGGACGACATATTGATTTTGGCTTTTCATCTAGCGACTGAGGAAGCGAATCGTCTTCAGACCCACGTGTGTTTGACAACAGGTGACAATCAACAGGTGACAATCAACAGGTGACAATCAACAGGTGACAATCAACAGCTGATAATCAACAGCTGATAATCAATAGATGACAATCAACAGCTGATAATCAACAGCTGATAATCAATAGATGACAATCAACAGCTGATAATCAATAGATGACAATCAACAGCTGATAATCAATAGATGACAATCAACAGCTGATAATCAACAGGTGACAATCAATAGATGATAATCAACAGATGACAATCAACAGGTGATAATCAACAGCTGATAATCAATAGATGACAATCAACAGGTGATAATCAACAGCTGATAATCAATAGATGACAATCAACAGGTGACAATCAACAAGTGATAATCAACAGCTGATAATCAACAGGTGACAATCAACAGGTGACAATCAACAGGTGACAATCAACAGGTGACAATCAACAGCTGATATTCAAATCAAATCACATTTTATTTGTCACATACACATGGTTAGCAGATGTTAATGCGAGTGTAGCGAAATGCTTGTGCTTCTAGTTCCGACAATGCAGTAATAACGAGCAAGTAATCTAACTAACAATTCCAAAACTACTGTCTTATACACAGTGTAAGGGGATAAAGAATATGTACATAATTATATATGAATGAGTGATGGTACAGAGGAGCATAGGCAAGATACAGTAGATGATATCGAGTACAGTATATACATATGAGATGAGTATGTAAACAAAGTGGCATAGTTAAAGTGGCTAGTGATACATGTATTACATAAGGATGCAGTCGATGATATAGAGTACAGTATATACGTATGCATATGAGATGAATAATGTAGGGTAAGTAACATTATATAAGGTAGCATTGTTTAAAGTGGCTAGTGATATATTTACATAATTTCCCATCAATTCCCATGATTAAGGTGGCTGGAGTTGAGTCAGTGTCAGTGTCAGTGTGTTGGCAGCAGCCACTCAATGTTAGTGGTGGCTGTTTAACAGTCTGATGGCCTTGAGATAGAAGCTGTTTTTCAGTCTCTCGGTCCCAGCTTTGATGCACCTGTACTGACCTCGCCTTCTGGATGATAGCGGGGTGAACAGGCAGTGGCTCGGGTGGTTGATGTCCTTGATGATCTTTATGGCCTTCCTGTAACATCGGGTGGTGTAGGTGTCCTGGAGGGCAGGTAGTTTGCCCCCGGTGATGCGTTGTGCAGACCTCACTACCCTCTGGAGAGCCTTACGGTTGTGGGCGGAGCAGTTGCCGTACCAGGCGGTGATACAGCCCGCCAGGATGCTCTCGATTGTGCATCTGTAAAAGTTGAGTGTTTTTGGTGACAAGCCGAATTTCTTCAGCCTCCTGAGGTTGAAGAGGCGCTGCTGCGCCTTCTTCACGATGCTGTCTGTGTGAGTGGACCAGTTCAGTTTGTCTGTGATGTGTATGCCGAGGAACTTAAAACTTACTACCCTCTCCACTACTGTTCCATCGATGTGGATAGGGGGGTATTCCCTCTGCTGTTTCCTGAATGACAATAGATGACAATCAACAGGTGATAATCAATAGATGACAATCAACAGGTGATAATCAACAAGTGATAATCAACAGCTGATAATCAACAGGTGACAATCAACAGGTGATAATCAACAGCTGACGAACAGGACACGCTGTACCAAAATGAACAAAAGGTGTGTATGTGTGTGTGAGAGTTACTACTATAACTGTTTTGATGGGAATATTTAATCAAATCAACGCTGTCATAAACGTTGTGTATGGGTGTTGTTGTGTTATTGTGGTGTTTTGACATCCCTCCCATTAGCTCTGTTGAAGCCTAACTCATTCCTGTTGAAGCCTAACTCATCCCTGTTGAGGCCTAACTCATCCCTGTTGAAGCCTAACTCATCCCTGTTGAAGCCTAACTCATCCCTGTTGAAGCCAAACTCATCTCTGTTGACACCTCTCTCTCTCTCTCTCACTCTCTCTCTCTCTCTACCTCTCTCTCGCTCCCTCTTTCAACAGTACTTTGTAAACTGAAATAAAAATTACGTCTAAATTGTTATGAGGTATACAAGGTGATGTTTTCTGGTGATCCACAAGAGCCTAAGTTTCCAGGTTCAACTGGGTTCAACTAGGTTCATCTGGGTTCAACTGGGTTTATTGGGGTTCAACTGGGTGCAACTAGGTTCATCAGGGTTCCACTGGTTTCATCTGGGTTCATCAGGGTTCAACTGGGTTTAACTGGGTTCAACTAGGTTCAACTGGGTTCAATCTGCATCTCTAATTCCTCCACTAAACCACTATACCAGCCTCAGTTGCCAGGTTCAACTGGGTTCAACTAGGTTCATCTGGGTTCAACTGGGTTCAACTAGGTTCAACTGGGTTCAACTGGGTTCAATCTGCATCTCTAATTCCTCCACTAAACCACTATATCAGCCTCAGTTGCCAGGTTCAACTGGTTTCAACTAGGTTCATCTGGGTTCAACTAGGTTCAACTGGGTTCATCGGGGTTCCACTGGGTTCAGCTGGGTTCAACTGGGTTCAACTAGGTTCATCTGGGTTCAACTGGGTTCAACTAGGTTCATCGGGGTTCCACTGGGTTCATCTGGGTTCATCTGGGTTCAACTAGGTACATCTGGGTTCCACTGGGTTCATCTGGGTTCAACTGGGTTCATCTGGGTTCAATCTGCATCTCTAATTCCTCCACTAAACTACTATATCAGCCTCAGTTGCCAGGTTCATCTGGGTTCAACTAGGTTCAACTGGGTTCATCGGGGTTCCACTGGGTTCAGCTGGGTTCAACTGGGTTCAACTAGGTACATCTGGGTTCATCGGGGTTCCACTGGGTTCATCTGGGTTCAACTAGGTACATCTGGGTTCATCGGGGTTCCACTGGGTTCAACTGGGTTCATCTGGGTTCAATCTGCATCTCTAATTCCTCCACTAAACCACTATACCAAATCAGTTACCCACTTTGCATGAGTGCGTGTGCGTGTGCATGTGTGAGTGTGTGTGAGTGTGTGTAAGAGCATGTGTGAGTGTGTGTGAGAGCGCTGCGCTCATGTTTGCGTGCATGCTGTAATTCCCCTTCTAAACGACTATTCAGTGTTAAACAGATTATCCTATATAATGTGATTAGGTCAGCCTCCGCATATCAATAACAACCATTAGTTGTAATCGCTCTTTCATTAGCGATTTGTGCATTGTGTGTGTGTGTGTGTGTGTGCCTGATCATCTGACATGTATTTTTCCCTAACTGTTGTTTTCAGATTGTTCAAAGCAAGACATTACTCTTACCATACCTCTGTTATATAGTGGTATCACATCAACCTACACTGCCTCTAGAGCAGTGTTGACCCTATGTAACAGGTCAATTTGACCCGGTAGTAAAAGTAACAACACTGAACTACTATTTAATAAATACAAAATCACCATGACCCTTCATCTAGTCCTTTAGGTAGGGTTGATAAACTTAAATATATTTTTTATTTATTTTATTCTCCATAGTTGACCTGTATTTTACCTGCACTTTGACCTTAGTGGCAAAGACATGGATTTCCGGGCATTAAAGGTCTAACCATGATGATCAGAATTATATAATTACGTTTTTCCTGTGATGTTCAGTGACCTGAAATTTGGCCAAAAAAACCCCACATTTAAATGTTCTCATAAAATGTCAGAATTGTAAAAAAAATAATAAAAAAATAAAAATAAAAATAATTATGACTTTGGTACATGTGTCAAACATTTTGCTCAACATTTTTTTAAAGTTGGGTCTATCTACAACATATGAAATTCATGTTGGAGGTTAAAATCATGTATTTATATATTTATATATATTAATTTGTTTGACCTAGAACATCATCCGTGTATAGCCTTTTTGAACATAAGGGAAGGGCTAGAATCACTCTGTTAAATAACATTCAATCTCGTGGCATACAGAGAAACATCTTCATTAGACATTGAAGACAGAAGAGAAACATCTTCATTAGAAGACAGAGAAACATCTTCATTAAACAGAAGAAAGAGAAACATCTTGATCAAATCAAGTCACATGTTTATTGGTCACATACACGTGTTTAGCAGATGTTATTGAGGGTGGAGCGAAATGCTTGTGTTTCTAGCTCAGACAGTGCTGTAGTATCTAACAAGTAGTATCTAACAAGTAGTATCTAACAATTACACAACATGACCTCAATTCACACAAATCTAAATAAAGGAATATAATTAAGAATATATAAATATATGGGACGAGCAATGTCAGAGCAGAATAGACTAAGATACAGTAGAATAGACTAAGATACAGTAGAATAGACTAAGATACAGTAGAATAGACTAAGATACAGTAGAATAGACTAAGATACAGTAGAACAGACTAAGATACAGTAGAACAGACTAAGATACAGTAGAACAGACTAAGATACAGTAGAATAGACTATGATACAGTAGAATAGACTAAGATACAGTAGAATAGAACAGTATATACATATGAGACGACTTATGCAAATATGAGAGCATTATTAAAGTGACGAGTTTTCCATTTATTAAAGTTGCCAGTGATTTCAAGTCTATGTATATAAGCCCTGCCTCTAAAGTGCTAGTGATGGCTATTTAACAGTCTGATGGCCTTCAGATAGAAGCTGTTTTTCAGTCTCTCGGTCCCCGCTTTGATGCACCTGTACTGACCTTGTCTGTTCACCCTGCTATCATCCAGAAGGCAGTGGCTTCGGGTGGTTGTTGTCCTTAATTATCTTTTTGGCCTTCCTGTGACATCGGGTGCTGTAGGTGTGCTGGAGGGCAGATAGTTTGCCCCCGGTGATGCGTTGGCAGACGCGTTGCCACACTCTGGAGAGCCCTGCGGTTGCAAGCGATGCAGTTGCCATACCAGGCAGTGATACAGCCTGATAGGATGCTCTCAATTGTGCATCTGTAAAATTTTGTGAGGGTTTTAGGTGACAAGCCACATTTCTTCAGCCTCCTTCCTCACCACACTGTCCTGTCAATGTGGATGGGGGGTGCTCACTCTGCTGTTTCCTGAAGTCCACGATCATCTCCTTTGTTTGTTAACTTTGAGTGAGAGGTTAATTTCCTGCCACCACACTCCAACAGATCATCTCCTTTGTTGACGTTGAGTGCGAGGTTATTTTCCTGACACCACACTCCGAGGGCCCTCACCTCCTCCCTGTAGGCTTTCTCGTCATTGTTGGTAATCAAGCCGCCTACTACTGTTGTGTCGTCTGTAAACTTGATGATTGAGTTGGAGGCGTGCATGGCCACGCAGTCATGGGTGAACAGGGTGTACAGGAGGGGGCTGAGCACACACCCTTGTGGGGCCCCAGTGTTCGAGGATCAGCAAAGTAGAGGTGTTGTTTCCTGCCTTCACCACATGGGGGCAGCCTGTCAGGAATTACAGGACCCAGTTACACAGGGCAGGGTTCAGACCCAGGGCCTCAAGCTTAATGAAGAGCAAGAAGGGTACTGTGGTGTTAAATGCTGAGCTATAGTCAATGAACAGCATCCTTGCATAGGTATTCCTCTTGTCCATATGGGACAGGGGAGTGTGCAGTATGAAGGCGATTGCATTGTCTATGGATCTATTGGGGCGGTAAGCAAATTTAATTGCATGTAGGGTGACAGGTAAGGTAGAGGTGATATGATCCTTGACTAGTCTCTCAAAGCACTTCATGATGACGGAAGTGAGTGCTACGGGGCGGTAGTCATTTAGCTCAGTTACCTTAGCTTTCTTTGGAACAGGAGCAATGGTGGCCATATTGAAGCATGTGGGGACTGCAGACTGGGATAGGGAGAGATTGAATATGTCCGTAAACACACCAGCCAGCTGGTCTGCGTATGCTCTGAGGACGCGGCTTGGGATGTCGTCTGGGCAAGGGTTAACACGCTTAAATGTCTTACTCACGTCGGCCACGGAGAAGGAGAGCCCACAGTTCGTGGTAGCGGGCACTGTGTCATCCTCAAATGGAGCGAAGAAGGTGTTTAGCTTGTCCGGAAGCAAGACGTCGGTGTCCGTGACGTGGCTAGTTTTCCTTTTGTAGATTGTCTGTAGATCCTGCCACATGCGTCTCATGTCTGAGCCGTTGAATTGCGACTTGCCAAGATTGTGCAAAGCTGTCATCAAGGCGTGGACATTTGAAGAATCTCAAATATATTTTGATTTGTTTTTTAAACACTTGTTTGGTTACTATATGATTCCATGTGTGCTATTTCATATTTTTGATGTCTTCACTATTATTCTACAATGTAGAAAACAAGAAACACCCCCTTTTTTCACTAAGCAAGTCAGTTAAAACTTCTTGGCGCACCCATCTCATTAGCAGGATAATTCACATCAACATCAGCTGGATTGCAGCACGCCAAATTCAAATTAAATTCCTAAAAATATTAAAATGTTCATGAAATCACAAGTGCAATATAGCAAAACACAGTTTAGCTTTTCGGTGAAAGCTATCCAAGCGTTTATGTAAGAACATCTCTCTCAGTAGACAAAATATTACAAACAGCTAGCCGCCAAATAGATTGGTCACGAAAGTCAGAAAAGCAATAAATTAAATTGTTTACCTTTGATGATCTTCGGATGTTTGCACTCACGAGACTCCCAGTTTATCAATAAATGTTCCTTTTGTTCCATAAAGATGATTTTATATCCAAAATACCTCCATTTTTTTTCGCGTTATGTTCAGAAATCCACAGGCTCGAGCGGTCACGACATCGCAGACGAAAATTCCAAAAGGTATTCGTAATGTTCACAGAAACATGTAAAATGTTTTTTATAATCAATCCTCAGGTTGTTTATTCAATCTATAATCGATAATATATCAACCGGGACTTTAGCTTCGTTAATAATAGGAGAGAGAGACACAATGGCTGCTCCAAACTGTTGCGCAAGCAAAACTCTGGGGACACCCATTTTTCAAAATAAAAGCCTGAAACTATGTCTAAAGACTGTTCACAACATGGGGAAGCCATAGGAAAAGGAATCTGGTTGATATCCCTTTAAATGGAGGGAAGGCATTCAATGGAACATGGAGCTTTCAGAATAGAGGCCACTTCCTGGTTGAATTTTCCTCAGGTTTTCGCCTGCAATATCAGTTCTGTTGTACTCACAGACAATATTTTGACAGTTCTGGAAACTTTAGAGTGTTTTCTATCCTAATCTGACAATTATATGCATATTCTAGATTCTGGGCCTGAGAAATAGGCAGTTAAATTTGGGTACGTTTTTCATCCAAAAATCAAAATACTACCCCCTACACTCAACAGGTTTTAAGAACAAATTCTTATTTTCAACAATGGCCCAGGAACAGGGGATTAATGCCTTCTTCAGGGGTAGAACAACAGATTTTGGACTTGTCAGCTCAGGGATTCAATCTTGCAACCTTTCAGTTACTATTCCAACACTCTAACCACTAGGCTACTCTGCTGCCTTCAAATGAGTAGGTGTTCTAAAACTTTGGATCGGTAGTGTAGGTAATAAGAGAAGATTGGTATGCTGGGGTCATTGTCCATTTGGAAGACATCTCCAAAATTCCAAAGGTCTTTGTCCCCATGTGCAGTTGCAAACCGTAGTCTTTGTCGATATATATATAGGACTCGTTTTTACTGTTGATGTAGATAATTGTGTACCTGTTTCCTCCAGCATCTTCGCAAGGTCCTTTGCTGTTGTTCTGCGATTGATTTGCACTTTTCGCACCAAAGTATATTCATGCTGATTTCTTTAGATTTTCCCATGATGTCAAGCAACGAGGCACTGAGTTTGAAGGTAGGCCTTGAAATACATCCACGGGAACACCTCTAATTGACTCAAATGATGTCAATCAGCCTATCAGAAGCTTATAAAGCCATGACATCATTTTCTGAAATTTTCCAAGCTGTTTAAAGGCACAATCAATTTAGTGTATTTAAACTTCTGACCCACTGGAGTTGTGATACAGTGAATTATAAGTGAAATAATCTGTCGGCAAACAATTGTTGGAAAAATTACTTGTTTCATGCACAAAGTAGATGTCCTAACCGACTTGCCAAAACTATAGTTTGTTAACAAGACATTTGTGGAGTGGTTGAAAAATGAGTTTTAATGACTCCTACATAAGTGATAAGTGTATGTAAACTGCAGACTTCAACTGTAGGTAATGAAAGGTAATGAGAGATAATAGGTAATGAGAGAAGAGAGGGAATAGGAGAAGGTATGGTAATGAGAGAAGAGAGGTAATGCGTATTAATGAGAGAAAATTGGTAATGAGAGAAAATAGGTAATGAGAGATGAGTGTAATGAGAGAAGATAGGTCATGAGAGGTAATGAGGGAATAGAGGTAATGAGACAACATAGGTAATAAGAGAAGATTGGTATGAGAGGGAAAAGGTCATGAGCGGTAATGATAGAAGAGAGGTAATGAGAGAAGATAGGTAATGAGAGAAGAGGTAATGAGAGAAGAGAGAGAATGATAGAAGAGAGGTAATGGGAAAAGAGAGGTAATGAGACAAGAGATGTAATGAGACAAGAGGTAATGAGAGAAGAGAGAGAATGATAGAAGAGAGGTAATGAGAGGTAATGAGACAATAGATGTAATGAGAGAAGAGAGGTAATGAGACAATAGATGTAATGAGAGAAGAGAGGTAATGAGACAAGGGAGGTAATGAGAGAAGAGAGAGAATGAGAGGTAATGAGAGAAGAGAGGTAATGAGACAGGAGATGTAATGAGAGAAGAGAGGTAATGAGACAAGAGATGTAATGAGAGAAGAGAGGTAATGAGACAGGAGATGTAATAAGAGAAGAGACTCCGTTGACACACATCCAACCAGAAATAACCATATCAGGCATCTACGCATCTATTTAATTTCACAGACATGGTGATGTGAGATGTGTAAATCCATGCCAGAGTTACACACATTCTCATTCTCTCTTACGATTCCCCTCTGTTTATATCTATTTGAAGAGACTTTGATCATCTCTCTGTGTCTGATGTTGTTTTTCCTGATTTCCATAATGTAATGGAGCCAGGCAGGCAGCTGAGAGTGAAATTAGCTTAGTGTTTTGCTACACAGAAAAACGCTAAAGATTTTGCAATCAGTGCAACGCACCAGAAACCTACACATTGTTGACAAGAATCACCCTAAAAGAGTCACCCTAAAACACTGATCTTAGATAAGTTTTGTGTTTTTATTTCCGATGGTTAAGTTTAGGGTTTGAGATACTGTAAGCTGATCCTAGATCTGTGCTTCAGGGCAACCCAGAATGTGTTTGTTACCAGGTTTTAAAATGCAATTATGGAAGATTACCGGAAAAGAAACAGACCACATTCAGTCAAAAACAGGAAAAACACACACAAACAGATTCAAAGACTTATCCCATAAATTTCCATGAGATTAAGAAACATTTGAGTCCTTTTGCCACAATCATAAA
>NC_056459.1:32883957-32931457 GCF_018296145.1 Oncorhynchus tshawytscha
CATACATTCAGCACATACCCCCTCTCCACTGCCAGCTCACCCTAGGATCAGTGCACTCTCTCTGGGGAGGCAGGGAAGGCATGCCCCCTGGAGAGGATTTAAAAACAGGCAGTTTTCTGGAGATATCTAACTGTACGGTTCCATAAAGCCACAGACACCATGCTACGTTTATGTTGACATACAGTTTAATATCTAACACTTCTGTCTGTATTAGTGATAACTATATTTACTTTCTTAAACCCATGACTTTACAATGAACTACTGGGAAATAATTAATGGTGTTAGCTACAGTACATTAGAATAAAAGAAGCGGGTATTTTAGAGTTGCCTGAGGGTCTTGTGAAGCGTGGATGTAATATAGGATTTCTTTTGTGCAGGGAAGAGTGGGTTCGCTATATTGTTATAAACATGGAATATTCTCTTTACTCCCCTGACATCTACTGTATAAAACTACAGAGGTATATTTGAAAAGTGAGCACTAGAGTATGATACTATACACTACAGTACAATATAATACTATACGCCACAGTGTGATAGTATACACTACAGTATAATACTATACACTACAGTATGATAGTATACACTACTGTTTGAGAGTATACAGTACAGTACAATATAATACTATACACTACAGTATGATAGTATACACTACAGTACAATATAATACTATGCACTACAGTATGATGCTATATACTACAATATAATACTATACACTACAGTATGATAGTATACACTACTGTTTGAGAGTATACAGTACAGTACAATATAATACTATACACTACAGTATGATAGTATACACTACAGTACAATATAATACTATACACTACAGTATGATAGTATACACTACAGTACAATATAATACTACACACTACAGTATGATAGTATACACTACAGTACAATATAATACTATACACTACAGTCTGATAGTATACACTACAGTACAATATAATACTATACACTACAGTATAATAGTATACACTACAATATAATACTATACACTACAGTATGATACTATACACTACAATATAATACTATACACTACAGTATGATACTATACACTACAATATAATACTATACACTACAGTATAATAGTATACACTACAATATAATACTATACACTACAGTATGATACTATACACTACAATATAATACTATACACTACAGTATGATACTATACAAAACAGTATGATAGTATACACTACAGTATGATACTATACAAAACAGTATGATAGTATACACTACAGTATGATACTATACAAAACAGTATGATAGTATACAAAACAGTATGATAGTATACACTACAATATGATACTATACACCTCAGAATGAGGTACACAAAAGTACAGTATGATACTATACACGACAGTATAATACTATACACCACAATATAATACTATACTATACACCACAATATAATACACTACAGTATGATCATATACACTACAGTGTGATCCTATATGCCACAATACAGTATGATCATATACACTACAGTGTGATACTATACACTACAGCACAGTATAATACTATACACTACAGTATAATATAATACTACACACTACAGTATGATACTATACACTACGATATAATACTGTACACTACAGTATAATATAATACTACACACTACAGTATGATACTATACACTACAATATAATATAATACTATACGCCACAGTGTGATAGTATACACTACAGTATAATACTATACACTACAGTATGATAGTATACACTACTGTTTGAGAGTATACAGTACAGTACAATATAATACTATACACTACAGTATGATAGTATACACTACAGTACAATATAATACTATGCACTACAGTATGATGCTATATACTACAATATAATACTATACACTACAGTATGATAGTATACACTACTGTTTGAGAGTATACAGTACAGTACAATATAATACTATACACTACAGTATGATAGTATACACTACAGTACAATATAATACTATACACTACAGTATGATAGTATACACTACAGTACAATATAATACTATACACTACAGTATGATAGTATACACTACAGTACAATATAATACTATGCACTACAGTATGATGCTATATACTACAATATAATACTATACACTACAGTATGATAGTATACACTACTGTTTGAGAGTATACAGTACAGTACAATATAATACTATACACTACAGTATGATAGTATACACTACAGTACAATATAATACTATACACTACAGTATGATAGTATACACTACAGTACAATATAATACTATACACTACAGTATGATAGTATACACTACAGTACAATATAATACTATACACTACAGTATGATACTATACACTACTGTTTGAGAGTATACAGTACAGTACAATATAATACTATACACTACAGTATGATAGTATACACTACAGTACAATATAATACTATGCACTACAGTATGATGCTATATACTACAATATAATACTATACACTACAGTATGATAGTATACACTACTGTTTGAGAGTATACAGTACAGTACAATATAATACTATACACTACAGTATGATAGTATACACTACAGTACAATATAATACTATACACTACAGTATGATAGTATACACTACAGTACAATATAATACTACACACTACAGTATGATAGTATACACTACAGTACAATATAATACTATACACTACAGTCTGATAGTATACACTACAGTACAATATAATACTATACACTACAGTATAATAGTATACACTACAATATAATACTATACACTACAGTATGATACTATACACTACAATATAATACTATACACTACAGTATGATACTATACACTACAATATAATACTATACACTACAGTATAATAGTATACACTACAATATAATACTATACACTACAGTATGATACTATACACTACAATATAATACTATACACTACAGTATGATACTATACAAAACAGTATGATAGTATACACTACAGTATGATACTATACAAAACAGTATGATAGTATACACTACAGTATGATACTATACAAAACAGTATGATAGTATACAAAACAGTATGATAGTATACACTACAATATGATACTATACACCTCAGAATGAGGTACACAAAAGTACAGTATGATACTATACACGACAGTATAATACTATACACCACAATATAATACTATACTATACACCACAATATAATACACTACAGTATGATCATATACACTACAGTGTGATCCTATATGCCACAATACAGTATGATCATATACACTACAGTGTGATACTATACACTACAGCACAGTATAATACTATACACTACAGTATAATATAATACTACACACTACAGTATGATACTATACACTACGATATAATACTATACACTACAGTATAATATAATACTACACACTACAGTATGATACTATACACTACAATATAATACTATACACGACAGTATGATACTATACACTACAATATAATACTATATACTACACTATAATACTATACACTACAACATAATACTATACACTACAGTATAATACTATGCACTACGATATAATACTATACACTACAACATAATACTATACACTACAATATAATACTATACACTACAACATAATACTATACACTGCAATATAATACTATACACTACAGTATGATACTATACACTAAAGTACAGTATAATACTATACACTAAAGTACAGTATAATAGTATACACTACAATATAATACTATACACTACAGTATGATACTATACACTACAATATAATACTATACACTACAGTATAATACTATACACTAAAGTACAGTATAATACTATACACTAAAGTACAGTATAATACTATACACTAAAGTACAGTATAATACTATACACTAAAGTACAGTATAATACTATACACTAAAGTACAGTATAATACTATACACTAAAGTACAGTATAATACTATACACTACGACATAATACTATACACTGCAATATAATACTATACACTACAGTATGATCATATACACTACAGTATAATATGACACTATACATTACAATATGATAATATGATGAGGGAAGAGAGAGGGAGCTGAGGGAGATGAGGGAAGAGAGAGGGAGATGAGGGAAGAGAGAGGGATATGAGGGAGATGAGGGAAGAGAGAGGGAAGAGAGAGGGAGATGAGGGAAGAGAGAGGGAGATGAGGGAAGAGAGAGGGAAATGAGGGAGATGAGGGAAGAGAGAGGGAGCTGAGGGAGATGAGGGAAGAGAGAAGGAAATGAGGGAGATGAGGGAAGAGAGAGGGAGATGAGGGAGATGAGGGAAGAGAGAGGGAGCTGAGGGAGATGAGGGAAGAGAGTGGGAAATGAGGGAGATGAGGGAAGAGAGAGGGAGATGAGGGAAGAGGTAGATGAGGGAAGAGAGAGGGAGATGAGGGAGATGAGGGAAGAGAGAGGGAGCTGAGGGAGATGAGGGAAGAGAGAGGGACATGAGGGAGATGAGGGAAGAGAGAGGGAAATGAGGGAGATGAGGGAAGAGAGAGGGAGATGAGGGAAGAGAGAGGGAAATGAGGGAGATGAGGGAAGAGAGAGGGAGCTGAGGGAGATGAGGGAAGAGAGAAGGAAATGAGGGAGATGAGGGAAGAGAGAGGGAGATGAGGGAGATGAGGGAAGAGAGAGGGAGCTGAGGGAGATGAGGGAAGAGAGAAGGAAATGAGGGAGATGAGGGAAGAGAGTGGGAAATGAGGGAGATGAGGGAAGAGAGAAGGAGATGAGGGAAGAGGTAGATGAGGGAAGAGAGAGGGAGATGAGGGAGATGAGGGAAGAGAGAGGGAGATGAGGGAGATGAGGGAAGAGAGAGGGAGCTGAGGGAGATGAGGGAAGAGAGAGGGACATGAGGGAGATGAGGGAAGAGAGAGGGAAATGAGGGAGATGAGGGAAGAGAGAGGGAGATGAGGGAAGAGAGAGGGAAATGAGGGAGATGAGGGAAGAGAGAGGGAGCTGAGAGAGATGAGGGAAGAGAGAGGGAGCTGAGGGAGATGAGGGAAGGGAGATGGAGCTGAGGGAGATGAGGGAAGAGAGAGGGAGCTGAGGGAGATGAGGGAAGAGAGAAGGAAATGAGGGAGATGAGGGAAGAGAGAGGGAAATGAGGGAGATGAGGGAAGAGAGAGGGAGATGAGGGAGATGAGGGAAGAGAGAGGGAGCTGAGGGAGATGAGGGAAGAGAGAAGGAAATGAGGGAGATGAGGGAAGAGAGTGGGAAATGAGGGAGATGAGGGAAGAGAGAGGGAGATGAGGGAAGAGGGAGATGAGGGAAGAGAGAGGGAGATGAGGGAAGAGAGAAGGCAATGAGGGAGATGAGGGAAGAGAGAGGGAAATGAGGGAGATGAGGGAAGAGAGAGGAAAATGAGGGAGATGAGGGAAGAGAGAGGGAAATGAGGGAGATGAGGGAAGAGAGAGGGAGCTGAGGGAGATGAGGGAAGAGAGAAGGAAATGAGGGAGATGAGGGAAGAGAGAGGGAAATGAGGGAGATGAGGGAAGAGAGAGGGAGCTGAGGGAGATGAGGGAAGAGAGAGGGAGCTGAGGGAGATGAGGGAAGAGAGAGGGAGCTGAGGGAGATGTGGGACGAGAGAGGGAAATGAGGGAGAAGAGGGAAGAGAGAGGGAGATGCGGGAAGAGAGAGGGATATGAGGGAGATGAGGGAAGAGAGAGGGAAATGAGGGAGTTGAGGGAAGAGAGTGGGAGCTGAGGGAGATGAGGGAAGAGAGAAGGAAATGAGGGAGATGAGGGAAGAGAGAGGGAAATGAGGGAAGAGAGAGGGAGATGAGGGAGATGAGGGAAGAGAGAGGGAGATGAGGGAAGAGGGAGATGAGGGAAGAGAGAGGGAGATGAGGGAAGAGAGAATGCAATGAGGGAGATGAGGGAAGAGAGAAGGAAATGAGGGAGATGAGGGAAGAGAGAGGGAAATGAGGGAGATGAGGGAAGAGAGAGGGAGATGAGGGAGATGAGGGAAGAGAGAGGGAGCTGAGGGAGATGAGGGAAGAGAGAAGGAAATGAGGGAGATGAGGGAAGAGAGTGGGAAATGAGGGAGATGAGGGAAGAGAGAGGGAGATGAGGGAAGAGGGAGATGAGGGAAGAGAGAGGGAGATGAGGGAAGAGAGAAGGCAATGAGGGAGATGAGGGAAGAGAGAGGGAAATGAGGGAGATGAGGGAAGAGAGAGGAAAATGAGGGAGATGAGGGAAGAGAGAGGGAAATGAGGGAGATGAGGGAAGAGAGAGGGAGCTGAGGGAGATGAGGGAAGAGAGAAGGAAATGAGGGAGATGAGGGAAGACCCACCAGATGTCCTGAGATTGACCTGTTCAGAAGAGTGACCCACCAGATGTCCTGAGATTGACCTGCTCAGAAGAGTGACCCACCACATGTCCTGAGATTGACCTGTTCAGAAGAGTGACCCACCAGATGTCCTGAGATTGACCTGCTCAGAAGAGTGACACACCAGATGTCCTGAGATTGACCTGTTCAGAAGAGTGACCCACCAGATGTCCTGAGATTGACCTGCTCAGAAGAGTGACCCACCACATGTCCTGAGATTGACCTGTTCAGAAGAGTGACCCACCAGATGTCCTGAGATTGACCTGTTCAGAAGAGTGACCCACCACATGTCCTGAGATTGACCTGTTCAGAAGAGTGACCCACCAAATGTCCTGAGATTGACCTGTTCAGAAGAGTGACCCACCAGATGTCCTGAGATTGACCTGCTCAGAAGAGTGACCCACCACATGTCCTGAGATTGACCTGCTCAGAAGAGTGACCCACCAGATGTCCTGAGATTGACCTGTTCAGAAGAGTGACCCACCAGATGTCCTGAGATTGACCTGCTCAGAAGAGTGACCCACCACATGTCCTGAGATTGACCTGTTCAGAAGAGTGACCCACCACATGTCCTGAGATTGACCTGCTCAGAAGAGTGACCCACCAGATGTCCTGAGATTGACCTGCTCAGAAGAGTGACCCACCAGATGTCCTGAGATTGACCTGCTCAGAAGAGTGACCCACCAGATGTCCTGAGATTGACCTGCTCAGAAGAGTGACAGCTACCTGTGTCTACCTGTGTCCTGCATAACTTCATGAGGATGGACACAAGGACCAGGAGGGGATCTGCAGCTCGCCGCCGCGTCCCAGAGGAGAAGTCTGCTGCTCTGCAGGATGTTTCAAGGATGGGGTCCAACAACACAGCATGGGAGGTAATCCGTGTGCGGGAGATCTTCACTTCCTACTTCTTCGATGAGAGTGCTGTTCCCTGGCAACACCATAGACTACACTATGCACAACCAAAGGCTCTTTAAAGAGGGTGCTGTTCCCTGGCAACACCATAGACTACACTATGCACAACCAAAGGCTCTTTAAAGAGGGTGCTGTTCCCTGGCAACACCATAGACTACACTATGCACAACCAAAGGCTCTTTTAAGAGCCATTCACATTGCAGTAAGACTATTCTTCCAATTACTTACTGTAGCTATGTCAACTGCAGTTATTCAATTCCCAGTTTCTCTCCCTTTGATCTCTACTTCTCAGGTGAGGGTGCTGTTTAGGTAAGGGTGATGTCTGTACAAAAACAAAACAGGCTATTTAAATCACCCATATTTAAAAAAATGTAGAACAATTAGACACTACCTTCAAAGAATAGGTAAGAAGGCCAACCATGGAGAATAGTAAGACACTTTATTATTTCTAGAACTACACTATATTGTTTGTCAATCGCGTGTCCATTCATGTTTTTCAGCATAGAGTACTCTGCAGCCACTTAGTGTGGACAAACGATGAGGCCACACACACAGATTCCTGTTGAACACTGTCTCTTTAACTATCTTTAACACTCACTAGGCTACCCTGGGGCGGCAGGGTAGCCTAGTGGTTAGAGCGTTGGGCTAGTAACCGAAAGGTTGCAAGTTCAAATCCCCGAGCTGACAAGGTACAAATCGTTCTGCCCCTGAACAGGCAGTTAACCCACTGTTCCTAGGCTGTCAAAATAAGAATTTGTTCTTAACTGACTTGCCTACTAAAATAAAAATCTTATTTGATCAATAACAGTCTCTCTTCTTCACACGCTCCTCTTCTCCCTAAATCCTCTTGGTTATATCAGCCCTGTCGGTGAACCCCTCCCGCATCTGAACTGACTACATAGAGGGCACAACATAATCAGAGGTGAGAGGTCAGGACAACAGGAACTATTATTAAAGAGATGCTTTACATTGAAATACAGATAGAGATGTAGTAGTTCCAGAGTTAATGATCCCAGGTCAGTTTATATTATACAGGAAGTATTATTAAAGAGATGTAGTAGTTCCAGAGTTAATGATCCCAGGTCAGTTTATATTATACAGGAAGTATTATTAAAGAGATGTAGTAGTTCCAGAGTTAATGATCCCAGATCCCAGTTTTGCATTTCACTTCCTGATTATTATGATGACTAACAATGATAGAATAAAAAGAAAAAAAGCAAGGCTTAAACATCTCTCTCTCCGTCTGTCTCTCATCTGCAGATATGTTTTGATGTGAGAGAGGATGCCAACCCCCCCAGTCCCATCATCGCCACCTCACCCGCTTCGGGCCGACTAGAGAGACGGTTATGTAATTGTGATGAACTGAGAGAATTTGTTGGGTAGCACTGTGATTCATTAATCATATGTTGCCTTCCCTGCTCCAAAGGTCTTACCTCTTTCCCTTTCTGTCTTTTACACCTCTGTCTTCCTCTGTTTTAATAATGGGCAACAGATGTGCATTGAAGTACAGATTGATCTTGTATTTATAATGTATTACAATTATAATATTTATAATGCATGTAGTTATATCACTTGGATAATGAACTACTTTCAATAAATCGTTTCACATTCTCTGCTGGTGTAAGGGTCCTATGTGTAGCTGGTGTAAGGGTCCTATGTGTAGCTGGTGTAAGGGTCCTATGTGTAGCTGGTGTAAGGGTCCTATGTGTAGCTGGTGTAAGGGGTCAGGCGCAGGACAGCAGATATGAGTAATCAAAGTACATTACTCATAAACTACAAATATACAAGGCAACAATGATAGCCCACAAACACGGACCAAATTACAATAAATAATCACTCACGAACTCAACATGGGGAACAGAGGGTTAAATAATAAACAAGTAATTGATTGAGTGAAGCCAGGTGTGATAAGACAAAGACAGAACAAATGGAAAATGAAAAGTGGATCGGCGATGGCTAGAAAGCCGGTGACGTCGACCGCCGAACAAGGAGAGGGAGCGACTTGTGACAACTGGTTGAAACGAAGTCTCTCGTTTGAGAGCATTGGACTCGTAACTTAAAGGTTGCAAGTTCGAATCCCCGATCTGACAAGGTACAAATCTGTCGTTCTGCCGCTGAACAGGCAGTTAACCCACTGTTAGCTAGGCCGTTATTGAAAATAAGAATTTGTTCTTAACTGACTTGCCTGGTTAAATAAAGATTAAAATATATATTTAAAAAATACACCTATCCTGTTTATCAGATCAATGCAGATGAAGGGCATTATATATTGAGATAAGCCGGTTTAAGAGTATTTACATGTTCAGAAGGGAGTGTAATATTTTTTACATTATTTTTCTGTATATATGAATTACAAATCAGCCTTTAACTAGTTTCTAGTCTATTAGTTACAATGTGTAACCATTGATGTCCCAGGACCAAGATTGGTGAACACTTGAAGTGTATAATTGTAATACATACATGCAGACACAGCATTGTTCAAAGACTAGAGTTTGATACTCCTGGTATTGGATATGACTGACAAATCATCTCACAGACATTCATACCTGAACTGCACCTTTATTTGCCAAAGCAGAGTACATGATCAGTGAATATATTCAATGTACAGGTTACACTGTGGGGATCTCATGCATGGTAATAACTACATGTATATATGACTTGCATCCTTGGCAAAAAGTTATATTATATTCTACTCAATCCATAGGCTTCATTAATGTCATTCAGACTGTTTTGAATTCTATACAACTGGTTATGATAGCTGAGGTTAATAGCTAGGTTCTGAACTAATATGCATACCAAATATTTGGGTGGATACACATATCGGCTAGATAGCTAGCTACACATCCACAGGCATACAGGTATGTTTATCCTTCACTGCACAATAAGCAAGAACACAGCTAGCTATGTTATCTCATCTATCTGCATTGCATGGCAAATATCAGCAAGCAAGCTTACACAATTTAACATTACATTTGCAGTAAATGCTTTAGCTAGCTAGATTCTTTACATCTGCTGTTTCGCAAGATGGCAGCCTGGTTTGCTGGTTGTTTCAGGAGTCCCTAAAACATGAAACAACCAGAATTAAAATGTCATACTCATGTCACAACACCCTTAAAGCTAGCCAGCTAGCTGGCTAATGTTGGCTAGTCAGCTAGCTTGCTAAATCGCCATTTTCATGAATTAACTGTATGATAAAAAAATATGCATAATTGCTTGTCTACATTAACTAACATATTCCGGTCAACTGTGCATTTTGATTCGTTATGACGTTATAGTCAGTTACATTTTCTTGCATTGTAGTACTTTTTTGCATTATTGGTTAGAGTAAGTAAGTATTTCACTGGGAGGTTGTTGTATTCGGCGCACCTGTTGTTTTTGGCGCACGTGACAAATAAACTTTGATTTGATTTGATTTTGTCAGCCATATTTGCTGAAGAAAGTCTCCAGCCTTAGGTCGCATAGCATACAATTCATCATGGCAACCACTCGATAGGATTGGTCAGTGATAGGATTGGTCAGTGATAGGATTGGTCAGTGATAGGATTGGTCAGTGATAGGACTGGTCCGTGATAGGATTGGTCAGTGATAGGATTGGTCAGTGATAGGATTGGCCCAGTGATAGGATTGGTCTGTGATAGGACTGGTCAGCGATAGGATTGGCCCAGTGATAGGATTGGTCAGTGATAGGATTGGTCAGTGATAGGACTGGTCAGTGATAGGATTGGCCCGGTGATAGGACTGGTCCGTGATAGGATTGCTAATGGAACATTCACACCTATAGCCTACTGCCGTGTGCGAATTGCTGCGCTTATAATGTGAAGAAATAGCCTCATTGTTGATCAATAATTTAAGCTAAAAGTTCTGGTCTGTTGTTTCAGGCTCATTGGGTAAAACAGGTTTTTGGATGCTAGTGGTTGTATTAATTTGGGATCTATCGCATCCCACAACTGTCCAGACTGTGTTTGGATTATGTGACTTACCACCTGGATTCGGTTTTATGTAGCAAAATGTGAAATGCTGTTTTTTTTTTTACATTGGATAAAAGTAGAGACTCAGAGCTACAAAATGGTATATAATACACTGCATTGGAGGAACAACGGGAAAGTAATTTTGCTTTGAAGGTTGATCACCCTGTAAACTCACTTTTTAATGTTTTGCTATCTAGTGGAGAGCTTTTCTTTGTCTACACCCATTCAGCATCGTTCACACCCTCTTAAGATTTAGCCCCACCCATCTCGTTTTGTTCTCAGAGCGTTCACTTTAACATTCTGACAGATGATTTGTTTACCTCAGGATAACATGAAAACATCCTAACAAACTCTGCTGGCAACAATTTCATTAAGCTTTTTTTGCAGACGTTTACTGACACCGGCCATATTCAATGGGTGTTGTACACACGTCATGTAACTTTAGCTAGCGAGCCAGACAGCTAACGTTAGCTAGCTAGCTAACAGTACACTTTAGCTTGAAATGAAAGCCCTTTCTGTCAAAATTAGAAACGTGTAACATCTAAAAATGTAGCTAGATAACGCTAGACTATCTTACCTGTATACACCATCATGCATGATGGACGCGTCTCCCTGTCAGGAATGCCATACCACGGTTGCCCTTAGTTTGAAGATGTAATCCGTAATCGGGTCACATATTTCTTTCTTGCACAGAATAGAATTGGTCAACTTTTATACTATGGGGGATAGTAGATTGGCATAGGCTAGTGCTTTTGCTGTTCGTTAGGCCTACTCATCTTGTTGGCCAATGAAAAGTAAATGACGACAGTTCTTCCAATATCTTCAATATGCACCTCGGAATTGGATAAGGACATGTGCAGTTGCGTCCCGGATGACGGAGAGCCATGTGAGTGAGACCCGCTTTGGAGCACGCAGAACTCAGGGAGAAGGGATTTATCATTCTTATATTCAGCCCAAGGGAACAATGGCCGCTAGCCGCAAAAGGAATGGATTTTTTTTAGGGGGCATTACGGCCACACAAAGGGGATGCGGCCGGGAAATTTGAGGCATTATCGAGTGCTTGTCAAATTGTGAATGAGAGACTGATGAAGTGTGTACAGAGCTCATGCCTTTCATGCATCTTTTTTCAAATCATCATTATTGTCTCATCATGCAGCCTTACAATGTATTAAAAATCAGAACATATATCCCAACGTTTATAGAACAAAGTTACATTAATAACTCTAAATTAAGCATCTAGGAGGACCTATTTCTTTGTTAACCACTCAACACAGAATAGCTGCACTCCCTCAAATCGTTTAGAGGAAATGTCCTTTATAATGTCCTTTATATATGTCCTCTTCCACTCTTCCTCTCTTCCACTCTTCCTCTCTTCCTTCCTCCCTTCTTTCCTCCCTTCCTTCCTTCCTTCCTCTCTTCCAACCTCTCTTCCTTCCTCCCTTCCTCTCTTCCTTACTTTATTCCTTCCTTCCTTCCTCTCTTCCTTCCTCTCTTGCTTCCTTCCTTCCTCTCTTCCTTCCTCCCTCTCTTCCTTCCTTCCTCTCTTCCTTCCTTCCTTCCCCTCTTACTCCCTTCCTTCCTCCCTCTCTTCCTTCCTTCCTTCCTTACTTCCTTCCTCTCTTCTTCTATTCCTTCCTCTATTCCTTCCTCCCTTACTCTATTCCTCCCTTCTTCTCTTGCCATGTCACTCTTACTCTCCCCCTCACAGCTGTCAGAGGGAACTTGTAACTCTCTCATCCAAAATGGAGGTCCAATAGTTGTTTTGAAAATGTGTGTGCTGTTTCCCTATGCATTATGTATAATTCCCTCTGACTTTCTCCTCTACTCTTATTCAAGCTTTCCTCTCTCTCTCTTTCTAACTTTCTACATACAGATAAAAACTCCTCAGTAGCTCTCAACTCCTACTAGCGCAATGTGGCCTTTTCTCCTGGATACTCTGTTGCTGTGATGCTACCATTTTGTTGTCATGTTGTGTTGCTGCCGTGCTGTGGTGTCTCTCTTTATGTAGTGTTGTGTTGTCTCTCTTTATGTAGTCCTGTGTTGTTGTATTAGGTCTATCTTTATGTAGTGTTGTGTTGTCTGTCTTTATGTAGTGTTGTCTGTCTTTATGTAGTGTTGTGTTGTCTCTCTTTATGTAGTCCTGTGTTGTTGTATTAGGTCTATCTTTATGTAGTGTTGTGTTGTCTGTCTTTATGTAGTGTTGTCTGTCTTTATGTAGTGTTGTGTTGTCTGTCTTTATGTAGTGTTGTGTTGTCTGTCTTTATGTAGTGTTGTCTGTCTTTATGCAGTGTTGTGTTGTTGTATTAGGTCTATCTTTATGTAGTGTTGTGTTGTCTGTCTTTATGTAGTGTTGTGTTGTCTCTCTTTATGTAGTGTTGTGTTGTCTCTCTTTATGTAGTGTTGTGGTGTCTCTCTTTATGTAGTGTTGTCTGTCTGTCTTTATGTAGTGTTGTCTGTCTTTATGTAGTGTTGTGTTGTCTGTCTTTATGTAGTGTTGTCTCTCTTTATGTAGTGTTGTGTTGTCTGTCTTTATGTAGTGTTGTCTGTCTTTATGTAGTGTTGTGTTGTCTCTCTTTATGTAGTGTTGTCTCTCTTTATGTAGTGTTGTGTTGTCTCTCTTTATGTAGTGTTGTGTTGTCTCTCTTTATGTAGTGTTGTCTGTCTGTCTTTATGTAGTGTTGTCTGTCTTTATGTAGTGTTGTGTTGTCTGTCTTTATGTAGTGTTGTGTTGTCTGTCTTTATGTAGTGTTGTCTCTCTTTATGTAGTGTTGTGTTGTCTCTCTTTATGTAGTGTTGTGTTGTCTCTCTTCATGTAGTGTTGTCTCTCTTTATGTAGTGTTGTGTTGTCTGTCTTTATGTAGTGTTGTGTTGTCTCTCTTTATGTAGTGTTGTGTTGTCTGTCTTTATGTAGTGTTGTGTTGTCTGTCTTTATGTAGTGTTGTGTTATCTCTCTTGTTGTGATGTGTGTTTTGTCCTATATTATTATTAAATACATGTTTATTTTTAATCAAAGCCCACGTCCCCGCAGGAGGCCTTATGCCTTTTGGTAGGCCATCATTGTAAATAAGCATTTGTTCTAGTTAAAAACATTTTTTAAATATATATATATTTTTTAAGTGAAAATCTAAACAGATGGAAATTAATCTACCTCCAATTACTGTTTAAAAGTCAGGAAACCTAATATCAGATCATAGCCTCCTTTGCACAATACAGTACATAAGAAATAGTGATGTTTACCATCTACAGTTGAATGTCTTGTTTCATTTATCTTCTCTAAGAAAACAAAAAATGACTCTTATTTTAGCAGTGTACAACTGCATGGGCCAGTTTCTTGGACACAGTTTAGACCTCATCTTGGACACAGTTTAGACCTCATCTTGGACACAGTTTAGACCTGATCTTGGACACAGTTTAGACCTCATCTTGGACACAGTTTAGACCTCATCTTGGACACAGGTTAGACCTCATCTTGGACACAGTTTAGACCTCATCTTGGACACAGTTTAGACCTCATCTTGGACACAGTTTAGACCTCATCTTGGACACAGTTTAGACCTCATCTTGGACACAGTTTAGACCTCATCTTGGACACAGTTTAGACCTCATCTTGGACACAGTTTAGACCTCATCTTGGACACAGTTTAGACCTCATCTTGGACATTTCTAATACATTTCATCTGAGAAAGTCTCCTACTAAAAAGAAGGTCAACGACAACATGGTCCCGTTAGCAGCAGTAGTCGGTAGACTGAAAGAGTAACTCGACCCCGGTAGCCACGGGTTACGACCCAAATGGCACCCTATTCCCTACACAGTAACTACTTCTTGACCAGGGCCCATGAGGTCAGTAGACCATAGGGTGCTGTATGGGACACAGCCTAAGAGCGTTTAGCAGGGCGGAGTGGATTTGGGGCTAGGTTACTGTAACACAGCCACAGCTGCATAAATACAAATAGAAATAAAGAGAGAGGAGTGTTAACCTCTGAATGACCCAGTAGGACTGAACACATAAAACGCCTGTAAATTATGCCTCTGTGGAAAACTACAGACTTGACAGAAATAAAAAGTTATGCACGTGGCTCAGGGTGAGAGAGTACCCGCAGAGTAGGCCTCTCTTTTCAAATTGGCGTTCGTATCTCTCAACGGTCAATATGTTGTTCTGTCCTTCGCTGCCCTGCCTCTAATCATCTAATGAATGCACATGCACACACATACACGCACGCATACACGCACGCACCCACGCACCCACGCACCCACACACACACACACACACAACCTGTGGTTTTATTGGTAAGCGGTTTTACAGGGCTAAATTGGGTCCTTAAGAACATGTTATCTGACAACAGAGACCATGTTAACATATTACAACAGAGACCATATAACAACAGAGACCATGTTACCGTATTACAACAGAGACCATGTTAACATATTACAACAGAGACCATGTAACAACAGAGACCATGTAACAACAGAGACCATGTTACCGTATTACAACAGAGACCATGTAACAACAGAGACCATGTTACCGTATTACAACAGAGACCATGTAACAACAGAGACCATGTTACAACAGAGACCATGTTAACATGTTACAACAGAGACCATGTAACAACAGAGACCATGTTACCGTATTACAACAGAGACCATGTTAACATATTACAACAGAGACCATGTTACAACAGAGACCATGTTACAACAGAGACCATGTTACAACGGAGACCATGTTACCATGTAACAACAGAGACCATGTTACAACAGAGACCATGTAACAACAGAGACCATGTAACAACAGAGACCATGTTACAACAGAGGCCATATTACAACAGAGACCATGTTACAACGGAGACCATGTTACCATGTAACAACAGAGACCATGTTACAACAGAGACCATGTAACAACAGAGACCATGTAACAACATAGACCATGTTACAACAGAGGCCATATTACAACAGAGACCATGTTACAACGAAGACCATGTAACAACAGAGACCATGTAACAACAGAGACCATGTAACAACATAGACCATGTTACAACAGAGGCCATATTACAACAGAGACCATGTTACAACAGAGACCATGTTAACATGTTACAACAGAGACCATGTAACAACAGAGACCATGTTACCGTATTACAACAGAGACCATGTTAACATATTACAACAGAGACCATGTTACAACAGAGACCATGTTACAACAGAGACCATGTTACAACGGAGACCATGTTACCATGTAACAACAGAGACCATGTTACAACAGAGACCATGTAACAACAGAGACCATGTAACAACAGAGACCATGTTACAACAGAGGCCATATTACAACAGAGACCATGTTACAACGGAGACCATGTTACCATGTAACAACAGAGACCATGTTACAACAGAGACCATGTAACAACAGAGACCATGTAACAACATAGACCATGTTACAACAGAGGCCATATTACAACAGAGACCATGTTACAACGGAGACCATGTAACAACAGAGACCATGTTACAACAGAGACCATGTTACCATATTACAACAGAGACCATGTAACAACAGAGACCATGTAACAACAGAGACCATGTTACAACAGAGGCCATATTACAACAGAGACCATGTTACAACGGATACCATGTAACAACAGAGACCATGTTACAACAGATACCATGTTACCATGTAACAACAGAGACCATGTTACAACAGAGACCATGTAACAACAGAGACCATGTTACAACAGAGACCATGTTACAACGGAGACCATGTAACAACAGAGACCATATTACAACAGAGACCATGTAACAACAGAGACCATGTAACAACAGAGACCATGTAATAACAGAGATCATGTTGCCATGTTACAACAGAGACCATGTAACAAAAGAGACCATGTTACAACTGAGACAATGGTACAAAGGAGACCATGTTACAACAGAGGCCATGTAACAACAGAGACCATGTTACCGTATTACAACAGAGACCATGTAACAACAGAGACCATGTTACCGTATTACAACAGAGACCATGTTACAACAGAGACCATGTAACAACAGAGACCATGTTACAACAGAGGCCATATTACAACAGAGACCATGTTAACATATTACAACAGAGACCATGTAACAACAGAGACCATGTTACCGTATTACAACAGAGACCATGTTACCGTATTACAACAGAGACCATGTTACAACAGAGACCATGTTAACATATTACAACAGAGACCATGTAACAACAGAGACCATGTTACCGTATTACAACAGAGACCATGTTACAACAGAGACCATGTTACCGTATTACAACAGAGACCATGTAACAACAGAGACCATGTAACAACAGAGACCATGTTACAACAGAGGCCATATTACAACAGAGACCATGTTACAACGGAGACCATTTAACAACAGAGACCATGTAACAACAGAGACCATGTAACAACAGAGACCATGTAATAACAGAGATCATGTTACAACGGAGACCATGTTACAACAGAGACCATGTTACCATGTAACAACAGAGACCATGTAACAACAGAGACCATGTTACAACAGAGGCCATGTAACAACAGAGACCATGTAACAACAGAGACCATGTTACAACAGAGGCCATATTACAACAGAGACCATGTTACAACGGAGACCATGTTACAACAGAGACCATGTAACAACAGAGACCATGTAACAACATAGACCATGTTACAACGGAGACCATGTAACAACAGAGACCATGTTACAACAGAGACCATGTTACAACAGAGGCCATGTTACAACAGAGACCATGTTACAACGGAGACCATATTACAACAGAGACCATGTAACAACAGAGACC
Organism: Oncorhynchus tshawytscha; assembly: GCF_018296145.1. NCBI lineage: Eukaryota > Metazoa > Chordata > Actinopteri > Salmoniformes > Salmonidae > Oncorhynchus > Oncorhynchus tshawytscha. The sequence continues at coordinate 32,901,941 of NC_056459.1, forward strand.
ATGAAACAACAGAGACCATGTTACAACAGAGATCATGTTGCCATGTTACAACAGAGACCATGTAACAACAGAGACCATATTACAACAGAGACCATGTAACAACAGAGACCATGAAACAACAGAGACCATGTTACAACAGAGATCATGTTGCCATGTTACAACAGAGACCATGTAACAAAAGAGACCATGTAACAACATAGACCATGTTACAACAGAGACCATGTTACAACAGAGACCATGTAACAACAGAGACCATGAAACAACAGAGACCATGTTACAACACAGACCATGTTACAACAGAGACCATGTTACAACAGAGACCATGTTACCATGTAACAACAGAGACCACGTAACAACAGAGACCATGTTACCATGTAACAATAGAGACCCTGTAACAAAAGAGACCATGTTATAACAGAGACCATGTAACAACAGAGACCATGTTACAACAGAGACCATGTAACAACAGAGACCATGTTACCATGTAACAACAGAGACCATGTTACAACAGAGACCGAGATAAACATGTAACAACAGAGACCATCTAACAACAGAGACCATCTAACAACAGAGACTATGTTACCATGTCACAACAGAGACCATGTAACAACAGAGACTATGTTACCATGTCACAACAGAGACCATGTAACAACAGAGACTATGTTACCATGTTACAACAGAGACCATGTTACAACAGAGACCATGTAACAACACAGACCATGTAACAAAAGAGACCATGTAACAACAGAGACCATGTTACCATGTTACAACACAGACCATGTTACAACAGAGACCATGTAACAACAGAGACTATGTTACCATGTTACAACAGAGACCATGTTACAACAGAGACCATGTAACAACACAGACCATGTAACAAAAGAGACCATGTAACAACAGAGACCATGTTACCATGTTACAACACAGACCATGTTACAACAGATACAATGTAACAAAAGAGACCATGTTACAACAGAGACCATGTTACCATGTAACAACAGAGACCATGTTACAACAGAGACCATGTAACAATATTCCATCTCTCTTTAACTCCACATGTTTTCCTCCATGTCAGGACTGTATCTCTCTTCCTCCCTCTTCCTCTCTCTTCCTCCCTCTTCCTCCCTCTTCCTCCCTCTTCCTCCCTCTTCCTCTCTCTTCCTCCCTCTTCCTCCCTCTTCCCTCCTCTTCCTCTCTCTTCCTCTCTCTTCACCCCTCTTCCTCCCTATTGCTCCCTATTCCTCCCTCTTCCTCCCTCTTCCTCCCTCTTCCTCCCTCTTCCTCTCTCTTCATCCTTATTCCACCCTCTTCCTCTCTCTTTCTCCCTCTTCACCCCTCTTCACCCCTCTTCCTCCCTCTTCACCCCTCTTCCTCCCTCTTCCTCTCTCTTCACCCCTCTTCCTCCCTCTTCCTCTCTCTTCCTCCCTCTTCCTCTCTCTTCACCCCTCTTCCTCCCTCTTGGTCCCCTTTTGCCTCCATCCATCTAGTCTCCTGTACTACTGGTTTGACTACTGTTGGTTTTGGCAGAACACAGTGACTCTCTTAGGTCATACACACCACACACACACACACACACACACACACACACACACACACACACACACACACACACACACACACACACACACACATCTCTCACTCTCTGTCTCTCTCTCACTCACACACACACACACACACACACACACACACACACACAGACACACAACAACACACACACACACACACACACACACACACACACACACACACACACACACACACACACACACACACACACACACACACACACACACACACACACACACAGACACACAACAACACACACACAAAAAGAGGAGGAGAGGATGAAGTAGAATGCAAAAAGGGAGAACATCATTGTGTCTGCTTGTTCTGTCTGATCTGACGTGCCTCCCTTTGCACCCCCCTCCCCCCCCTCTCCCTCCCTCTCCCTCCCTCCCTCCCCTGTCCCCCTCTTTCCCTGTCCCCCTCCTTCCCTGTCCCCCTCCCTCTCCCTCCCTCCCCTGTCCGCCTCCTTCCCTGTCCCCCTCCTTCCCTGTCCCCCTCCTTCCCTGTCCTCCTCCCTCTCCCAGCCCTGTCCTCCTCCCTCTCTCTCCCCTGTCTCTGTCTCTCTCTCCCTCTCTTCCCCTGTCCCCCTCCTTCCCTCCCCCTCCCTCCCCTGTCCCCCTCCCTCCCCCTCCCCTCCCTCCCATGTCACCCTCCCTCCCCTGTCCCCCGTCCCCCTCCCCCTCCCTCCCCTGTCCACCTCCCGCCCCTGTCCCCCTCCCCTCCTTCCCCTGTCCCCCTCCCCTCCCTCTCCCTCTCCCTCCCCTGTCCCCCTCCCTCTCCCTCTCCCTCCCCTGTCCCCCTCCCTCTCCCTCTCCCTCTCCTGTCCCCCTTCCTCCCCTGTCCTCCTCCCTCTCCCTCCCCTTTCTCCCTCTCCCTCTCTTCCCCTGTCCCCCTGAGTCTCTCTCCCTCTCTCTCCCCTGTCCCCCTCCCTCTCTCCCTCTCCCTCTTCTTCTAATGTCTCCCTCTCTCTCTCCCCTGTCCCCCTCCCTCTCTCCCTCCCCTGTCCCTCTCTCCCTCTTCCTCTCCTGTCTCCCTCTCTCTCCCCTGTCCCCCTCTCTCTCTCCCTCTCCCTCCCCTGTCCCTCTCTCCCTCTTCCTCTCCTGTCTCCCTCTCTCTCCCCTGTCCCACTCTCTCTTTCTCCCTCTCCCTCCCCTGTCCCTCTCTCCCTCTTCCTCTCCTGTCTCCCTCCCTACCCCTCCCCTGTCCCCCTCCCTCCCCCTCTCCTGTCTCCCTCTCTCTCCCCTGTCCCCCTCAGTCTCTCTCCCTCCCCTGTCCCTCTCTCCCTCTTCCTCTCCTGTCTCCCTCTCTTCCCCTGTCCCCCTCAGTCTCTCTCCCTCCCCTGTCCCTCTCTCCCTCTCCCTCCCCTGTCCCTCTCTCACTCTCCCTCCCCTGTCCCTCTCTCCCTCTTCCTCTCCTGTCTCCCTCTCTTCCCCTGTCCCCTCTCAGTCTCTCTCCCTCTCCCTCCCCTGTCCCTCTCTCCCTCATCCTCTCCTGTCTCCCTCTCTTCCCCAGTCCCCCTCAGTCTCTCTCCCTCTCCCTCCCCTGTCCCTCTCTCCCTCTCCCTCCCCTGTCTCTCTCTCCCTGTCCCTCCCCTGTCCCTCTCTCCCTCTTCCTCTCCTGTCTCCCTCTCTTCCCCTGTCCCTCTCTCCATCTCCCTCCCCTGTCCCCCTCCCTCCCCTGTCCCCCTCCCCCTCACTCCCCTGTCCCCCTCCCCATCCCTCTCCCTCCCCTCTCCATCTCCCTCTTCCTCTCCTGTCTCCCTTTGCACCCCTCCCCTCTCCCTCTCCCTCTCCCTCTCCCTCTCCTGTCCCCTCTCAGTCTCTCTCCCTCTCCCTCCCCTGTCCCTCTCTCCCTCATCCTCTCCTGTCTCCCTCTCTTCCCCAGTCCCCCTCAGTCTCTCTCCCTCTCCCTCCCCTGTCCCTCTCTCCCTCTCCCTCCCCTGTCTCTCTCTCCCTGTCCCTCCCCTGTCCCTCTCTCCCTCTTCCTCTCCTGTCTCCCTCTCTTCCCCTGTCCCTCTCTCCATCTCCCTCCCCTGTCCCCCTCCCTCCCCTGTCCCCCTCCCCCTCACTCCCCTGTCCCCCTCCCCATCCCTCTCCCTCCCCTCTCCATCTCCCTCTTCCTCTCCTGTCTCCCTTTGCACCCCTCCCTCTCCCTCTCCCTCTCCCTCTCCCTCCCTCTCCTCTCCATCTCCCTCTCCCTCTCCCTGCCTCCTTCTCCCTCCCCTGTCTCCCTCTCCCTCTCCCTGCCTCCCTCTCCCTCTCCCTGCCTCCTTCTCCCTCCCCTGTCTCCCTCTCCCTCTCCCTGCCTCCTTCTCCCTCCCATGTCTCCCTCTCCCTCTCCATCTCCCTCTCCATCTCCCTCTCCATCTCCCTCTCCCTCTCCCTGCCTCCTTCTCCCTCCCCTGTCTCCCTCTCCCTCTCCCTGCCTCCCTCTCCCTGCCTCCTTCTCCCTCTCCCTGCCCTGTCTCCCTCTCCATCTCCCTCTCCCTGCCTCCTTCTCCCTCCCCTGTCTCCCTGCCTCCTTCTCCCTTCCCTGTCTCCCTCTCCCTCTCCCTGCCTCCTTCTCCCTCCCCTGTCTCCCTCTCCCTCTCCATCTCCCTCTCCCTCCCTCTCCCTGCCTCCTTCTCCCTCCCCTGTCTCACTCTCCCTCTCCCTCTCCATCTCCCTCTCCCTCTCCCTGCCTCCTTCTCCCTCCCCTGTCTCCCTCTCCCTCTCCCTCTCCCTCCCTTAACCTTAAGCTATTAACTTCACATTTTTAAACATATGTATTAACTCTGAATGGTTAAGGTTAGACATTAACTCTGAATGGTTAAGGTTTGACATTAACTCTGAATGGTTAAGGTCAGGCATTAACTCTGAATGGTTAAGGTTAGGCATTAACTCTGAATGGTTAAGGTTAGGCATTAACTCTGAATGGTTAAGTTAAGGGCTAAGGTTTGGGCTTAAAACAAAACAACATAATAATGGAATCCACCTTTGGAACCATATGCTTACACCCATGTGCCATCCTCGTCCAAAACGCCTCAGCAATACCGAAACCTACTTGAAGCTAACGGCGCTCACTGTTGCCCCTAGTGGCATGTTCCACGTCATCTCCCAACATCCTCAGACATAAATGGATGTTGAATACTGACTTGTATCATGGGGATTTTACCTCTGCCCACCCCCCCCTCACTCTGTCCTCTCCTGTCCCCTCTAGTGCCCCTCACAACCCCCACCCCCCTCACTCTGTCCTCTCCCATCCCCCTTACCGTGCTCTTTGAACCTGACAGTTTAAATCAATTAGAACCTGATACAAACAGACATTCTCTCTCTCTCTCTCAGTTCAATTCAATTTACAGGGCTTTATCGGTATGGGAAAGATAGTAAACATTGCCAAAGCAATCAAAATAGCTAATAAACAAAAGGGAAATAAACAAGTCTCCCTCCTTCTTAAGCCACTGTATATTATCAACTTCTAAAATCCCAGGAAGTAGAGATTTGCTACTTAGTTCAGATAATCTGTTTTAGATGTCCCTTTTCCTTAATCAGCGTAACGAACAGTCAGCTCTACACTGAGTGGACAAAACATTAAGAACACCTTTCTAATGTTGAGTTACACCCCCTTTTTCCCTCAGAACCGCCTCATTTCATCGGGGCGTGGACTCTACAAGGTGTTGAAAACGTTCCACAGGGATGCTGGGCCCATGGTAACTCCAATGCTTCCCACAGTTGTGTCAAGATGGCTGGATGTCCTTTGGGTGGTGGACCATTCTTGATACACACGGGGAAACTGTTGAGCTATAGTGTACTCAAACCGGTGTGCCTGGCACTTAAATCTTTTTCACCCTCTGAATGACGCATACACGATCCATGGCTCAAATGTCTCAAGGCTTAAAAATCCTTCTTTAAACCGTCTCCTTCCCCTTCATCTACACTGATTGAAATGGATTTAACAAGTGACTTCAATAAGGGATCATATCCTTCACCTGGATTCACCTGGTCAGTCTATGTCATTGAATGTTTTGTACACTCAGTGTATATACAGTATATGACGAATGTTGACAATACATTTACATTTACATTATTTCTTTATATAGCTATTTACGTTTGGACTGTGCACTGAAAATAAACCAAACCTTTTACCAACATTCTTTCATCAGCTGTATGACAATGGCGATTAGACTTTCTCCTGTGGTTGGATCGCGACAAGCTGGACTCATAACATTGTGTCTGTGTGTGTCTGTGCAGGTGAATGTGCGTGTGTGTACGAGCGTGGGAGCGTGAGTGTGTGTTTGTGTGTAGGAGTGTGTGTCATTGGTGCCCACCAGCACGGGTAAAATGTCCCCCATTTGATTGATGGGCTAATCAGGCCAACAAAGGACTTTGCAGACGGACACGCACTCACTAACCAGCCGTCATGGAAACAGACGGACACACACTCACTAACCAGCCGTCATGGAAACAGACGGACACACACTCACTAACCAGCCGTCATGGAAACAGACGGACACACACTCACTAACCAGACGTCATGGAAACAGTCAGACGGACACACACTCACTAACCAGCCGTCATGGAAACAGACGGACACACACTCACTAACCAGCCGTCATGGAAACAGACGGACACACACTCACTAACCAGCCGTCATGGAAACAGACGGACACACACTCACTAACCAGCCGTCATGGAAACAGTCAGACGGACACACACTCACTAACCAGCCGTCATGGAAACAGACGGACACACACTCACTAACCAGCCGTCATGGAAACAGACGGACACACACTCACTAACCAGCCGTCATGGAAACAGACGGACACACACTCACTAACCAGCCGTCATGGAAACAGTCAGAAGGACACACACTCACTAACCAGCCGTCATGGAAACAGATTGACGCACACTCACTAACCAGCCGTCATGGAAACAGTCAGACACACACTCACTAACCAGCCGTCATGGAAACAGTCAGAAGGACACACAATCAGTAACCAGCTGTCATGGAAACAGATTGACACACACTCACTAACCAGCCGTCATGGAAACAGTCAGACGGACACACACTCACTAACCAGCCGTCATGGAAACAGACAGACACACATTCACTAACCAGCCGTCATGGAAACAGACGGACACACACTCACTAACCAGCCGTCATGGAAACAGACGGACACACACTCACTAACCAGCCGTCATGGAAACAGATTGACACACACTCACTAACCAGCCGTCATGGAAACAGATTGACACACACTCACTAACCAGCCGTCATGGAAACACACATACTGGCGTGTGTATGTGTGTTCTGATTTATAATTGGTTTAGACTCATTCAAACATGTTAAGTGGTTGCCAAGGTGACAACTTTCATTTTCTCAATTGAAAAACACAGAAATGTAAACACACACACACACACGCAGACACATCAACAGCAACATAAACTAAGCAAGACCCCAAATCCCAATTAACAACATTTATTAGCAGCAAAACAGCAATTCAGAACATTGCAAAACACAATCCTGAATTTAGCAGTCTACAGATTATAGTCTATAACAGCTATAGTCTACAACAGCTATAGTCTACAACAGCTATAGTCTACAACAGCTATAGTCTACAACAGCTATAGTCTACAGATTATAGTCTACAACAGCTATAGTCTACAGATTCTAGTCTATAACAGCTATAGTCTACAGATGATAGTCTACAACAGCTATAGTCTACAGATTCTAGTCTACAACAGCTATAGTCTACAGATTCTAGTCTATAACAGCTATAGTCTACAGATTATAGTCTATAACAGCTATAGTCTACAGATTCTAGAGTCTACAACAGCTATAGTCTACAGATGATAGTCTATAACAGCTATAGTCTACAGATTATAGAGTCTACAACAGCTATAGTCTACAACAGCTATAGTCTACAGATTATAGAGTCTACAACAGCTACAGTCTACAACAGCTATAGTCTACAACAGCTATAGTCTACAACAGCTATAGTCTACAACATCTTTCTGGGGGCTATAGTCTACATCAGCTTTATAGGGGTTATAGTCTACAACAGCTTTATGGGGGTTATAGTCTACAACATCTTTCTGGGGGTTATAGTCTACAACATCTTTCTGGGGGTTATAGTCTACAACAGCTTTATGGGGGTTATAGTCTACAACATCTTTCTGGGGGTTATAGTCTACAACATCTTTCTGGGGGTTATAGTCTACAACAGCTTTATGGGGGTTATAGTCTACAACAGCTACAGTCTACAGATTATACAGTCTACAACAGCTATAGTCTACAACATCTTTCTGGGGGCTATAGTCTACAACAGCTGTATGGGGGTTATAGTCTACAACAGCTTTCTGGGGGCTATAGTCTACAACAGCTTTATGGGGGCTACAGTCTACAACAGCTTTATGGGGGCTATAGTCTACAACAGCTTTATGGGGGTTATAGTCTACAACAGCTTTATGGGGGGCTATAGTCTACAACAGCTTTATGGGGGCTACAGTCTACAACAGCTTTATGGGGGGGCTATAGTCTACAACAGCTTTATGGGGGTTATAGTCTACAACAGCTTTATGGGGGGCTATAGTCTACAACAGCTTTATGGAGGGTTATAGTCTATAACAGCTTTATGGGGGTTATAGTCTACAACAGCTTTATGGGGGGTTATAGTCTACAACAGCTTTATGGGGGGCATAGTCTACAACAGCTTTATGGGGGTTATAGTCTACAACAGCTTTATGGGGGTTATAGTCTACAACAGCTTTATGGGGGCTATAGTCTACAACAGCTTTATGGGGGCTATAGTCTACAACAGCTTTATGGTGGGGGTATAGTCTATGATAGCTTTATGGGGGTTATAGTCTACAACAGCTTTATGGGGGTTATAGTCTACAACAGCTTTATGGGGGGCTATAGTGTACAACAGCTTTATGGGGGTTATAGTCTACAACAGCTTTATGGGGGCTATAGTCTACAACAGCTTTATGGGGGTTGTAGTCTACAACAGCTTTAAGGGGGTTATAGTCTACAACAGCTTTATGGGGGTTAAAGTCTACAACAGCTTTATGGGGGGCTATAGTCTACAACAGCTTTATGGGGGGCTATAGTCTACAACAGCTTTATGGGGGGTTATAGTCTACAACAGCTTTATGGGGGGCTATAGTCTACAACAGCTTTATGGGGGGTATAGTCTACAACAGCTTTATGGGGGTTATCGTCTACAACAGCTTTATGGGGGGTTATAGTCTACAACAGCTTTATGGGGGTTATAGTCTACAACAGCTTTATACGGGGGCTATAGTCCACAACAGCTTTATGGGGGTGGATATAGTCTACAACAGCTTTATGGGGGGGCTATAGTCTACATCAGCTTTATGGGGGTTATAGACTACAACAGCTTTATGGGGGGCTATAGTCTACAACAGCTTTATGGGGGGCTATAGTCTACAACAGCTTTATGGGGGTTATAGTCTACAACAGCTTTATGGGGGGCTATAGTCTCCAACAGCTTTATGGGGGTTATAGTCTACAACAGCTTTATGGGGGGCTATAGTCTACAACAGCTTTATGGGGGCTATAGTCTACAACAGCTTTATGGGGGGCTATAGTCTACAACAGCTTTATGGGGGGCTATAGTCTACACCAGCTTTATGGGGGTTATAGCCTACAACAGCTTTATGGGGGCTATAGTCTACAACAGCTTTATGGGGGTTATAGTCTACAACAGCTTTATGGGTGGCTACAGTCTACAACAGCTTTATGGGGGGCTATAGTCTACAACAGCTTTATGGGGGGCTATAGTCTACAACAGCTTTATGGGGGTTATAGTCTATAACAGCTTTATAGGGGGTTATAGTCTACAAAAGCTTTATGGGGGGTTATAGTCTACAACAGCTTTATGGGGGGGGCATAGTCTACAACAGCTTTATGGGGGTTATAGTCTACAACAGCTTTATGGGGGTTATAGTCTACAACAGCTTTATGGGGGGCTATAGTCTACAACAGCTTTATGGGGGCTATAGTCTACAACAGCTTTATGGGGGGTATAGTCTACAATAGCTTTATGGGGGTTATAGTCTACAACAGCTTTATGGGGGTTATAGTCTACAACAGCTTTATGGGGGGCTATAGTCTACAACAGCTTTATGGGGGTTATAGTCTACAACAGCTTTAAGGGGTTATAGTCTACAACAGCTTTATGGGGGTTAAAGTCTACAACAGCTTTATGGGGGGCTATAGTCTACAACAGCTTTATGGGGGGTATAGTCTACAACAGCTTTATGGGGGTTATCGTCTACAACAGCTTTATGGGGGTTATAGTCTACAACAGCTTTATGGGGGTTATAGTCTACAACAGCTTTATGCGGGGTTATAGTCTACAACAGCTTTATGGGGGGGGGCATAGTCTACAACAGCTTTATGGGGGTTATAGTCTACAACAGCTTTATGGGGGTTATAGTCTACAACAGCTTTATGGGGGGCTATAGTCTACAACAGCTTTATGGGGGCTATAGTCTACAACAGCTTTATGGGGGGGGTATAGTCTACAATAGCTTTATGGGGGTTATAGTCTACAACAGCTTTATGGGGGTTATAGTCTACAACAGCTTTATGGGGGGGGGGCTATAGTCTACAACAGCTTTATGGGGGTTATAGTCTACAACAGCTTTAAGGGGGTTATAGTCTACAACAGCTTTATGGGGGTTAAAGTCTACAACAGCTTTATGGGGGGCTATAGTCTACAACAGCTTTATGGGGGGGGTATAGTCTACAACAGCTTTATGGGGGTTATAGTCTACAACAGCTTTATGGGTGGCTACAGTCTACAACAGCTTTATGGGGGGGGCTATAGTCTACAACAGCTTTATGGGGGGCTATAGTCTACAACAGCTTTATGGGGGTTATAGTCTATAACAGCTTTATGGGGGTTATAGTCTACAAAAGCTTTATGGGGGGTTATAGTCTACAACAGCTTTATGGGGGGGGGGCATAGTCTACAACAGCTTTATGGGGGTTATAGTCTACAACAGCTTTATGGGGGTTATAGTCTACAACAGCTTTATGGGGGGCTATAGTCTACAACAGCTTTATGGGGGCTATAGTCTACAACAGCTTTATGGGGGTATAGTCTACAATAGCTTTATGGGGGTTATAGTCTACAACAGCTTTATGGGGGTTATAGTCTACAACAGCTTTATGGGGGGGGCTATAGTCTACAACAGCTTTATGGGGGTTATAGTCTACAACAGCTTTAAGGGGGTTATAGTCTACAACAGCTTTATGGGGGTTAAAGTCTACAACAGCTTTATGGGGGGGGGCTATAGTCTACAACAGCTTTATGGGGGTATAGTCTACAACAGCTTTATGGGGGTTATCGTCTACAACAGCTTTATGGGGGTTATAGTCTACAACAGCTTTATGGGGGTTATAGTCTACAACAGCTTTATGGGGGGGTTATAGTCTACAACAGCTTTATGGGGGGGCATAGTCTACAACAGCTTTATGGGGGTTATAGTCTACAACAGCTTTATGGGGGTTATAGTCTACAACAGCTTTATGGGGGGCTATAGTCTACAACAGCTTTATGGGGGCTATAGTCTACAACAGCTTTATGGGGGGTATAGTCTACAACAGCTTTATGGGGGGTTATAGTCTACAACAGCTTTATGGGGGTTATAGTCTACAACAGCTTTATGGGGGGCTATAGTCTAAAACAGCTTTATGGGGGTTATAGTCTACAACAGCTTTATGGGGGTTATAGTCTACAACAGCTTTATGGGGGTTATAGTCTACAACAGCTTTATGGGGGGGGGCTATAGTCTACAACAGCTTTATGGGGGGGGTATAGTCTACAACAGCTTTATGGGGGTTATAGTCTACAACAGCTTTATGGGGGGCTATAGTCTACAACAGCTTTATGGGGGCTATAGTCTACAACAGCTTTATGGGGGGCTATAGTCTACAACAGCTTTATGGGGGTTATAGTCTACAACAGCTTTATGGGGGTATAGTCTACAAAAGCTTTATGGGGGTTATAGTCTACAACAGCTTTATGGGGGGGGCTATAGTCTACAACAGCTTTATGGGGGTTATAGTCTACAACAGCTTTATGGGGGTTATAGTCTACAACAGCTTTATGGGGGTTATAGTCACAACAGCTTTATGGGGGGCTATAGTCTACAACAGCTTTATGGGGGGGGTATAGTCTACAACAGCTTTATGGGGGCTATAGTCTACAACAGCTTTATGGGGGGCTACAACAGCTTTATGGGGGGGGTACAACAGCTTTATGGGCTTTATGGGGGTTATAGTCTACAACAGCTTTATGGGGGTTATAGTCTACAACAGCTTTATGGGGGTTATAGTCTACAACAGCTTTATGGGGGGGCTATAGTCACAACAGCTTTATGGGGGGGCTATAGTCTACAACAGCTTTATGGGGGGCTATAGTCTACAACAGCTTTATGGGGGGTTATAGTCTACAACAGCTTTATGGGGGTTATAGTCTACAACAGCTTTATGGGGGTTATAGTCTACAACAGCTTTATGGGGGGCTATAGTCTACAACAGCTTTATGGGGGGGTTATAGTCTACAACAGCTTTATGGGGGTTATAGTCTACAACAGCTTTATGGGGGGTTATAGTCTACAACAGCTTTATGGGGGTTATAGTCTACAACAGCTTTATGGGGGGGGCTATAGTCTACAACAGCTTTATGGGGGTTATAGTCTACAACAGCTTTATGGGGGTTATAGTCTACAACAGCTTTATGGGGGGTCTATAGTCTACAACAGCTTTATGGGGGCTTTATGGGGGGCTATAGTCTACAACAGCTTTATGGGGGGGGTTATAGTCTACAACAGCTTTATGGGGGGTTATAGTCTACAACAGCTTTATGGGGGGGGCTATAGTCTACAACAGCTTTATGGGGGGTATAGTCTACAACAGCTTTATGGGGGTTATAGTCTACAACAGCTTTATGGGGGGCTATAGTCTACAACAGCTTTATGGGGGCTATAGTCTACAACAGCTTTATGGGGGTATAGTCTACAACAGCTTTATGGGGGTTATAGTCTACAACAGCTTTATGGGGGGTTATAGTCTACAACAGCTTTATGGGGGTTATAGTCTACAACAGCTTTATGGGGGTTATAGTCTACAACAGCTTTATGGGGGTTATAGTCTACAACAGCTTTATGGGGGTTATAGTCTACAACAGCTTTATGGGGGGGGTATAGTCTACAACAGCTTTATGGGGGTTATAGTCTACAACAGCTTTATGGGGGTTATAGTCTACAACAGCTTTATGGGGGTTATAGTCTACAACAGCTTTATGGGGGTTATAGTCTACAACAGCTTTATGGGGGGTATAGTCTACAACAGCTTTATGGGGGTTATAGTCTACAACAGCTTTATGGGGGGTTATAGTCTACAACAGCTTTATGGGGGGGCTATAGTCTACAACAGCTTTAGGGGGTTATAGTCTACAACAGCTTTATGGGGGGCTATAGTCTACAACAGCTTTATGGGGGCTTATAGTCTACAACAGCTTTATGGGGGGCTATAGTCTACAACAGCTTTATGGGGGTTATAGTCTACAACAGCTTTATGGGGGGGTTATAGTCTACAACAGCTTTATGGGGGGCTATAGTCTACAACAGCTTTATGGGGGTTATAGTCTACAACAGCTTTATGGGGGGCTATAGTCTACAACAGCTTTATGGGGGGTATAGTCTACAACAGCTTTATGGGGGTTATAGTCTACAACAGCTTTATGGGGGTTATAGTCTACAACAGCTTTATGGGGGTTATAGTCTACAACAGCTTTCTGGGGGGGGCTATAGTCTACAACAGCTTTATGGGGGTATAGTCTACAACAGCTTTATGGGGGGCTATAGTCTACAACAGCTTTATGGGGGTTATAGTCTACAACAGCTTTATGGGGGGTATAGTCTACAACAGCTTTATGGGGGGGTCTACAACAGCTTTATGGGGGCTATAGTCTACAACAGCTTTATGGGGGCTATAGTCTACAACAGCTTTATGGGGGGCTATAGTCTACAACAGCTTTATGGGGGGCTATAGTCTACAACAGCTTTATGGGGGTTATAGTCTACAACAGCTTTATGGGGGCTATAGTCTACAACAGCTTTATGGGGGGTTATAGTCTACAACAGCTTTATGGGGGTTATAGTCTACAACAGCTTTATGGGGGGCTATAGTCTACAACAGCTTTATGGGGGTTATAGTCTACAACAGCTTTATGGGGGGCTATAGTCTACAACAGCTTTATGGGGGGCTATAGTCTACAACAGCTTTATGGGGGGCTATAGTCTACAACAGCTTTATGGGGGTTATAGTCTACAACAGCTTTATGGGGGTTATAGTCTACAACAGCTTTATGGGGGGGGCTATAGTCTACAACAGCTTTATGGGGGCATAGTCTACAACAGCTTTATGGGGGTTATAGTCTACAACAGCTTTATGGGGGTTATAGTCTACAACAGCTTTATGGGGGGCTATAGTCTACAACAGCTTTATGGGGGCTATAGTCTACAACAGCTTTATGGGGGGCTATAGTCTACAACAGCTTTATGGGGGCTATAGTCTACAACAGCTTTATGGGGGTATAGTCTACAACAGCTTTATGGGGGGCTATAGTCTACAACAGCTTTATGGGGGTTATAGTCTACAACAGCTTTATGGGGGCTATAGTCTACAACAGCTTTATGGGGGGCTATAGTCTACAACAGCTTTATGGGGGGGGCTATAGTCTACAACAGCTTTATGGGGGTATAGTCTACAACAGCTTTATGGGGGGCTTATAGTCTACAACAGCTTTATGGGGGGCTATAGTCTACAACAGCTTTATGGGGGGCTTATAGTCTACAACAGCTTTATGGGGGCTTATAGTCTACAACAGCTTTATGGGGGGCTATAGTCTACAACAGCTTTATGGGGGGCTATAGTCTACAACAGCTTTATGGGGGGTTATAGTCTACAACAGCTTTATGGGGGCTATAGTCTACAACAGCTTTATGGGGGCTATAGTCTACAACAGCTTTATGGGGGGGGCTATAGTCTACAACAGCTTTATGGGGGTTATAGTCTACAACAGCTTTATGGGGGGCTATAGTCTACAACAGCTTTATGGGGGTTATAGTCTACAACAGCTTTATGGGGGGCTATAGTCTACAACAGCTTTATGGGGGGCTATAGTCTACAACAGCTTTATGGGGGTTATAGTCTACAACAGCTTTATGGGGGGCTATAGTCTACAACAGCTTTATGGGGGTAGTCTACAACAGCTTTATGGGGGGCTTATAGTCTACAACAGCTTTATGGGGGCTATAGTCTACAACAGCTTTATGGGGGGCTATAGTCTACAACAGCTTTATGGGGGCTATAGTCTACAACAGCTTTATGGGGGTTATAGTCTACAACAGCTTTATGGGGGGCTTATAGTCTACAACAGCTTTATGGGGGTTATAGTCTACAACAGCTTTATGGGGGCTATAGTCTACAACAGCTTTATGGGGGTTATAGTCTACAACAGCTTTATGGGGGTTATAGTCTACAACAGCTTTATGGGGGGCTATAGTCTACAACAGCTTTATGGGGGGCTATAGTCTACAACAGCTTTATGGGGGGCTATAGTCTACAACAGCTTTATGGGGGCTATAGTCTACAACAGCTTTATGGGGGTTATAGTCTTTTATGGGGGCTATAGTCTACAACAGCTTTATGGGGGTATAGTCTACAACAGCTTTATGGGGGGTTATAGTCTACAACAGCTTTATGGGGGCTATAGTCTACAACAGCTTTATGGGGGCTATAGTCTACAACAGCTTTATGGGGGGCTATAGTCTACAACAGCTTTATGGGGGGTTATAGTCTACAACAGCTTTATGGGGGGCTATAGTCTACAACATCTTTATGGGGGGCTACAACAGCTTTATGGGGGGCTATAGTCTACAACAGCTTTATGGGGGGCTATAGTCTACAACAGCTTTATGGGGGGTATAGTCTACAACAGCTTTATGGGGGCTATAGTCTACAACAGCTTTATGGGGGGGGTTATAGTCTACAACAGCTTTATGGGGGTTATAGTCTACAACAGCTTTATGGGGGGTTATAGTCTACAACAGCTTTATGGGGGGCTATAGTCTACAACATCTTTATGGGGGCTATAGTCTACAACAGCTTTATGGGGGGGGGGCTATAGTCTACAACAGCTTTATGGGGGGTTATAGTCTACAACAGCTTTATGGGGGCTATAGTCTACAACAGCTTTATGGGGGGCTTATAGTCTACAACAGCTTTATGGGGGCTATAGTCTACAACAGCTTTATGGGGGCTATAGTCTACAACATCTTTATGGGGGGGGCTATAGTCTACAACAGCTTTATGGGGGGCTATAGTCTACAACAGCTTTATGGGGGGCTATAGTCTACAACAGCTTTATGGGGGGGCTATAGTCTACAACAGCTTTATGGGGGGCTATAGTCTACAACAGCTTTATGGGGGGCTATAGTCTACAACAGCTTTATGGGGGGGGCTATAGTCTACAACAGCTTTATGGGGGCTATAGTCTACAACAGCTTTATGGGGGCTATAGTCTACAACAGCTTTATGGGGGGGGCTATATCTACAACAGCTTTATGGGGGGCTATAGTCTACAACAGCTTTATGGGGGGCTATAGTCTACAACAGCTTTATGGGGGGCTATAGTCTACAACAGCTTTATGGGGGTTATAGTCTACAACAGCTTTATGGGGTGGCTATAGTCTACAACAGCTTTATGGGGGTTATAGTCTACAACAGCTTTATGGGGGGCTATAGTCTACAACAGCTTTATGGGGGTTATAGTCTACGACATCTTTATGGGGGGGGTTATTGATGTACTGCATGTTGCCTGGTTTTTCATGTTTTTATGTCTTCACTATACACGTACTGTCATCTAAGAAACATGATGAATTGATACAACTGCATCCCAAATGGCCCCCTATTCCCTTTATAGTGCACTACCTTTGAACAGGGCCATGTGGTCAATAGGGTTCCGTTTGGGACACAGTCTTTCCATTGTAACATTGCTGAGGTTGTTGTTGTAAAAAGAAACAGCCTTTCCCAACGGAGATAAAGAGCTATCACCACTCAGAAAGAGACAGAAACAAAGAGAGGGTGGATGGGAGTAGAACGCAAGCTGCTGTACTGCTGATTTAGAAAGACAAGGGGGCGAGAGAGAGAGCTAGCCCCCACCCAGAGTGCAAGCTGCTGTACTGCTGTTTTACAAAGACGAGGGGGAGAGAGAAAGAGAGTGATAGTCCCCTCCCAGAGTACAAAGAACCTTGGCGTGACCCTGGACAACACCCTGTCGTTTTCTGCAGACATCAAAGCAGTGACTAGTTCCTGCAGGTTCTATGACATCCGTAGAGTACCAGCCTTCCCTCACACAGGAAACAGCACTGGTTCTAATCCAGACACTTGTCTTCTCCCGTCTGGATGACTGCTACTCTCTGTTGGTTGAGATCCCCGCTTGTGCCTTCAAACCTTCTCAAATTCTCCCATGTCACCATGTCCTCTGGCTTCCAGTCGAAGCTCGCATCCACTACAACACTATGGTGTCTACCTACGGAGTAGCAAGAAAAGGTATCTTCCTACAAGCACTAAAGTTGCTAATAACTCATGTATTGAGGGAAAATGTACTTGCTACGACTGTGATATGTGGTTATCTCAACCAGCAATCTTAAGATGAATGCAGTAATTAAAAGTAAGTCGGTCTGGATGAGAGAGAGAGAGAGAGAGAGAGAGAGAGAGAGAGAGAGAGAGAGAGAGAGAGAGAGAGAGAGAGAGAGAGAGAGAGTAATGCATACCCGCTAACTATCAAAATCCAGAAAAGAGCCCTTAAATTCTGCAACCACCTAAAAGGAAGTGATTCCCAAACCTTCCATAACAAATAAGTATTTCTCCTTAACTGACTTGCCTCGCTAAATAAAAGGTTAAAAATAAGAAAGCCGTCACCTATGGAGAGATGAACCTGGAGAAGAGCAAACTAGAATGCTATCTGACACTAAACAGAGAGTACACAATGGCAGAACAGTGGGTTAACTTTGTTCTTAACTGACTTGCCTAGTTAAATAAAGGTTAAAAAAAAATGTCCCTGGTCATCCCTACTGCCTCTGATCTGGAGGACTCACTAAACAGAGAACATCCCTGGTCATCCCTACTGCCTCTGATCTGGAGGACTCACTAAACAGAGAACGTCCCTGGTCATCCCTACTGCCTCTGATCTGGAGGACTCACTAAACAGAGAACGTCCCTGGTCATCCCTACTGCCTCTGATCTGGAGGACTCTCTAAACAGAGAACATCCCTGGTCATCCCTACTGCCTCTGATCTGGAGGACTCACTAAACAGAGAATGTCCCTGGTCATCCCTACTGCCTCTGATCTGGAGGACTCACTAAACAGAGAATGTCCCTGGTCATCCCTACTGCCTCTGATCTGGAGGACTCACTAAACAGAGAACATCCCTGGTCATCCCTACTGCCTCTGATCTGGAGGACTCACTAAACAGAGAACGTCCCTGGTCATCCCTACTGCCTCTGATCTGGAGGACTCACTAAACAGAGAATGTCCCTGGTCATCCCTACTGCCTCTGATCTGGAGGACTCACTAAACAGAGAATGTCCCTGGTCATCCCTACTGCCTCTGATCTGGAGGACTCACTAAACAGAGAACATCCCTGGTCATCCCTACTACCTCTGATCTGGAGGACTCACTAAACAGAGAACGTCCCTGGTCATCCCTACTGCCTCTGATCTGGAGGATCAAACACATGCTTTGTTTGTTAATTATTTCTGAGTGTTGGTGACCCTGGCAAGCCGTAAATAAATAAATATAATATAAAGAATGTGAAATTATGTTTATAATTGTTTTATTTTACTTTTGATACTTAAATTTAAAACCAAATACTTTTGGACTTTTACTCAAGTAGTATTTTACCGGGTGACATGCAATTTACCTTGAGTCATTTTCTATGAAGGTATCTTTATACGTATGTCAGGTATGAGAGGTTTCTTTACTTTTACTCAGGTATGACAATTGGATACTTTTTCCACCCCTGGCTCTGAAGAGAAGACAGGCTATGTGCCACACTGCCCACAAAATGAGGTGGAAACGGAGCTACACGTCCTAACTTCCTGTCCAAAGTATGACCATATTAGAGACACATATTTCCCTCAGATTCCACAGACCCGCAAAGATTTTGAAAATAAATCAGATTTTGATAAACTCCCAAATCTATTGGGTGAAATACCACAGTGTGCCATCACAGCAGCAAAATGTGTGACCTGTTGCCACAAGAAAAGGGCAACCAGTGAAGAGAAAACACCATTGTAAATACAACCCATATATATGTTTATTTATTTTCCCTTTTGTACTTTAACTATTTGCACATCACTACAACACTGTATATAGACATAATTTGACTGTTTGTTTAACCATTTCACTTGGTCTGTCAATGTAATCATATGTTTTCAATGTCAATAAAGCCCCTTGAATTGACGGGGAGAGAGAGAGAGAGAGAGAGAGAGAGAGAGAGACAGAGATGCAGAGATGCAGAGAGAGAGAGAGAGAGAGCGAGAGAGAGACAGAGAGAGAGACAGACGCAGAGAGAGACAGAGAGAGAGAGAGAGAGGCAGAGACAGAGATAGAGACAGAGAGAGAGACAGAGAGACAGAGACAGAGACGCAGGGAGAGACAGAGACAGAAATAGACACAGAAATAGAGAGAGAAAGAGACAGACAGACAGACAGACAGACAGACAGAGACAGACAGATCTCTAGACTGACAGAGCTATAACAATAAGTGGTCTCCTCCAGGCTTTAATAACCCTAGCTGAGATTGACACCTGAATGTGCAGTCATGCTCTAACTAACCCCACAGCACTACCAGCACAGTGCCTCTCTCTCTCTCTCTGTATCATTTTCTATTCATCTCTCGCTCTCCTCCTCTCTCTCAGAGAAGCAATCAGAGCAGTGTTATTAGTGCTGGGGGTCTAAAGAGTAGAGACAGACAGGGAGGTAGAGACAGACAGGGAGGTAGAGCCAGACAGGGAGGTAGAGACAGACAGGGAGGTAGAGACAGACATGGAGGTAAAGACAGACAGGGAGGTAGAGACAGACAGGGAGGTAGAGACAGAGACCCAATTACTTCATCACACAAAGGCAGGATTAATACACCGCTGATCACAGGGTTGAGTCTCAAATGACACCCTATTCCCTATATAGTGCACTACTTTTGACCAGAGACATATGAGCCCTGGTGAAAAGTAGTGCACTGCATGGGGAATATGGTGCCATTTGGGATGCAACCTGGATGATGTCACCAGCAACACCATGTTATGCTCTGGGGGAAATGTCATTCGTGGTGGGAATGCTAATGAGCAGCACTGGTACCATGAGGAGAGGAGATGTCCTACTTTGTTGGTGCCCTGTCAACCTGGACTCAGGGATAGACGTAACATATTAAATGTAAATCTGGAAACACTACCATTAGTATGTTATTTTTCGTTTTGCATGGTATGTATTAATTTGTGGATGTCAATCATCCATTTCTTATGATATGTTATGACTTGCAATTCGTACAATATGGTACTAATTTTCTAAATTATATGATATCTTACGAATTTAAATTTAAGGCTAATGCTGAAGTTAGCTAGGCTAGGGGTTAAGATTAAGTTAGGGTTAAGGTTAGAGTTAAGGTTAGGATCAGGATTTAGGTTAAAGGGTTAGGGATACGGTTAGGGTTAGGGAAAGGGTTAGCTAACATGCTAAATAGTTACAAAGTATCTGAAAAGTGGTAAGTAGATGATAATGAACTAAAATGCTAAAGTTGTCCGTGATGAGATACAAACATGCAACCTTTGGCTCGATAGACATTCGCATCATCCACCCTACTTTGATTTTTGCCTTAAGTAACCTTCTGCCTTTACGTAACCATACCAAATGTAAGTTGTCATACTAAATTTATGTGTCCCGTATTTACTATGTTATGTCTAGTCTATGAGCTCAGGCTGTCCCAGTTTTAAGGAGAGGAGAGGACCCTGGTCAAAAGTACTGCACTATAACAGCTTGCCACCTGGGACACAGTGCCAGGCTAGCTGATAGGTGGGAAGGTTAACCCGCACGAATGACTCTTTGGGTTTCACCAATCAAAACACAGACCTATGGCAGCAGCCATGACGGTGGCCACGGCAACAACAGGAAGAGAGGAAGTAGAGGGACAATAAAAAACACAACTATTTCCATCTAAGAGGAGATCTCTTTACTGTAACATAGAAACTATCTGGACAGAACAGAGAGAGATCACATAATTGAGGGAGGGAGGGAGGGAGGGAGGGAGGGAGGGAGGGAGGGAGGGAGGGAGGGAGGGAGGGAGGGAGGGAGGGAGGGAGGGAGGGAGGGAGGGAGGGAGGGAGGGAGGGAGGGAGGGAGGGAGGGAGGGAGGGAGGGGGGGAGTTGACACAGTCATCTGTATTTGGAAACAAGCTCTGGATGTAACTACTGAAAAGATGGCAACGACCCAAAACACACGGACACAAGAAGGAGTAGAGAGAGGGATGTATAAAGACAGAGAGAGAAAGAGAGATCATCCTCAGCTCTGGCATCTTACCCAATATTTGGAACCAAGGACTGATCACCCCAATCCACAAAAGTGGAGACAAATTTAACCCCAATAACTACCGTGGGATATGCGTCAATAGCAACCTTGGGAAAATCCTCTGCATTATCATTGACAGCAGACTCATACATTTCCTCAGTGAAAACAATTTACTGAGCAAATGTCAAATTGGATTTTTACCAAATTACCGTAAAACAGACCATGTATTCACCCTGCACACCATAATTGATAACCAAACAAACCAAAAAAAAGGTAAAGTCTTCTCATGCTTTGTTGACTTCAAAAAAGTTTTGGACTCAATTTGGCATAAGGGTCTGCTATACACATTGATGGAAAATGGTGCTGGGGTTAAAACATACGACTTTATAAAATCCATGTACACAAACAACAAGTATGTGGGTAAAATTGTAAACCAAATAAAACAGACATTTCTTTCCACAGGGCCGTGGGGTGAGACAGGGATGCAGCTTGAGCCCCACCAATCTTCAACAAATATATAAACAAATTGGCGAGGCACTAGAACGGTCTGCAGCCCCCAGCCTCACCCTACTAGAATCTGAGGTCTAACGTCTACTGTTTGCTGATGATCTGGTGCTTCTGTTCCGGACCAAGGAGGGCCTACAGCAGCACCTAGATGTTTTGCACAGATTCTGTCAGACCTGGGCCCTGACAGTAAATCTCAGTAAAACAACAACAATGGTGTTCCAAAAAAAGGTCCAGTCGCCAGAAACACAAATACAAATTCCATCTAGACACCGTTGCCCTAGAGCACACAAAAAACTATACATACCTCGACCTAAACATCAGCGCCACAGGTAACCTGTGAACAATCTGAGCGACAAGGCAAGAAGGGCCTTCTCTGCCATTAAAAGGAACGTAAAATTTGACGTACCCATTCGGATCTGACTAAAAATACTTTAAGCAGTGATAGAACACATTGCCCTTTACGGTTGTGAGTTCTGGGGTCTGCTCTCCAACCAAGTATTCACAAAATGGGACAAACACCAAATTGAGTATCTGCATGTAGAATTCTGCAAAAAAGACAGTGGGCAAGAGAGAGAGAAAGAGAGAGACAGACAGAGACAGAGAGACAGAGACAGAGAGAGAGAGAGAGAGAGTGAGACAGAGAGAGAGAGAGTGAGACAGAGAGAGAGAGAGAGAGAGAGAGAGAGAGACAGAGAGAGAGAGAGAGAGAGAGAGAGAGAGAGAGAGAGTGAGACAGAGAGAGAGAGACAGAGAGAGAGAGTGAGACAGAGAGAGAGAGAGAGAGAGAGAGAGAGAGAGAGAGAGAGAGACAGAGAGAGAGAGAGTGAGACAGAGAGAGAGAGAGAGAGAGAGAGAGAGAGAGAGAGAGAGAGACAGAGAGAGAGAGAGAGAGACAGAGAGAGAGAGAGAGAGAGAGAGAGAGTGTGTCAACAGTAACCTTGGGAAAATCCTCTGCATTATTATTAACAGCAGACTCGTACATTTCCTCAATGAAAACAATGTACTGAGCAAATGTCAAATTGGCTTTTTACCAAATTACCGTACAACAGACCATGTATTCACCCTGCACACCCTAATTGACAACCAAACAAACCAAAACAAAGGCAAAGTCTTCTCATGCTTTGTTGATTTCAAAAAAGCCTTCGACTCAATCTGGCATGAGGGTCTGCTATACAAACTGATGGAAAGTGGTGTTGGGGGTAAAACATACGACATTATAAAATCCATGTACACAAACAACAAGTGTGCGGTTAAAATTGGCAAAAACACACACATTTCTTCACACAGGGTCGTGGGGTTAGACAGGGATGCAGCTTAAGCCCCACCCTCTTTAACATATATATCAACGAATTGGCGCGGGCACTAGAAAAGTCTGCAGCACCCGGCCTCCCCTGCTAGAATCCGAAGTCAAATGTCTGCTGTTTGCTGATGATCTGGTGCTTCTGTCACCAACCAAGGAGGGCCTACAGCAGCACCTAGATCTTATGCACAGATTCTGTCAGACCTGGGCCCTGACAATAAATCTCAGTAAGACCAAAATAATGGTGTTCCAAAAAAGGTCCAGTCACCAGGACCACAAATACAAATTCCATCTAGACACTGTTGCCCTAGAGCACACAAAAAACTATACATACCTTGGCCTAAACATCAGCGCCACAGGTAACTTCCACAAAGCTGTGAACGATCTGAGAGACAAGGCAAGAAGGGCATTCTATGCCATCAAAAGAAACATAAATTTCAACATACCAATTAGGATTTGGCTAATAATACTTGAATCAGTCATAGAGCCCATTGCCCTTTATGGTTGTGAGGTCTGGGTTCCGCTCACCAACCAAGACTTCACAAAATGGGACAAACACCAAATTGAGACTCTGCACGCAGAATTCTGCAAAAATATCCTCCGTGTACAACGTAGAACACCAAATAATGCATGCAGAGCAGAATTAGGCCGATACCCACTAATTATCAAAATCCAGAAAAGAGCCGTTAAATTCTACAACCACCTAAAAGGAAGCGATTCACAAACCTTCCATAACAAAGCCATCACCTACAGAGAGATGAACCTGGAGAAGAGTCCCCTAAGCAAGCTGGTCCTGGGGCTCTGTTCACAAATACAAACACACCATACAGAGCCCCAGGACAACAGCACATTTAGACCCAACCCAATCATGAGAAAACAAAAAGATAATTACTTAACACATTGGAAAGAATTAACAAAAAAACAGAGCAAACTAGAATGCTATTTGGCCCTACACAGAGAGTACACAGCGGCAGAATACCTGACCACTGTGACTGACCCAAAATTAAGGAAAGCTTTGACTATGTACAGACTCAGTGAGCATAGCGTTGCTATTGAGAAAGGCCGCCGTAGGCAGACATGGCTCTCAAGAGAAGACAGGCTATGTGCTCACTGCCCACAAAATGAGGTGGAAACTGAGCTGCACTTCCTAACCTCCTGCCCAATGTATGACCATATTATAGTAGTTGATAGAGTTTATAGTAGTTGATAGAGCCAGTTGATAGAGCCAGTTGGTAGTTTATAGTAGGTGATAGAGCCAGTTGGTAGTTTATAGTAGGTGATAGAGCCAGTTGGTAGTTTATAGTAGTTGATAGAGCCAGTTGATAGAGCCAGTTGGTAGTTTATAGTAGGTGATAGAGCCAGTTGGTAGTTTATAGTAGGTGATAGAGCCAGTTGGTAGAGCCAGTTGGTAGTTTATAGTAGTTGATAGAGCCAGTTGGTAGTTTATAGTAGGTGATAGAGCCAGTTGATAGAGCCAGTTGGTAGTTTATAGTAGTTGATAGAGCCAGTTGATAGAGCCAGTTGGTAGTTTATAGTAGGTGATAGAGCCAGTTGGTAGTTTATAGTAGGTGATAGAGCCAGTTGGTAGTTTATAGTAGGTGATAGAGCCAGTTGATAGTTTATAGTAGTTGATAGAGCCAGGTGATAGAGCCAGTTGATAGTTTATAGTAGTTGATAGAGCCAGGTGATAGAGCCAGTTGGTAGTTTATAGTAGTTGATAGAGCCAGTTGATAGAGCCAGTTGGTAGTTTATAGTAGGTGATAGAGCCAGTTGGTAGTTTATAGTAGGTGATAGAGCCAGTTGATAGAGCCAGTTGGTAGTTTATAGTAGGTGATAGAGCCAGTTGATAGAGCCAGTTGGTAGTTTATAGTAGGTGATAGAGCCAGTTGGTAGTTTAGAGCCAGTTGGTAGTTTATAGTAGGTGATAGAGCCAGTTGGTATAGAGCCAGTTGGTTTTATAGTAGGTGATAGAGCCAGTTGATAGAGCCAGTTGGTAGTTTATAGTAGTTGATAGAGCCAGTTGATAGAGCCAGTTGGTAGTTTATAGTAGGTGATAGAGCCAGTTGGTGATAGAGCCAGTTGGTAGTTTATAGTAGTTGATAGAGCCAGTTGATAGAGCCAGTTGGTAGTTTATAGTAGGTGATAGAGCCAGTTGTTTATAGTAGCCAGTTGGTAGTTTATAGTAGGTGATAGAGCCAGTTGGTAGAGCCAGTTGGTAGTTTATAGTAGTTGATAGAGCCAGTTGATAGAGCCAGTTGGTAGTTTATAGTAGGTGATAGAGCCAGTTGATAGAGCCAGTTGGTAGTTTATAGTAGTTGATAGAGCCAGTTGATAGAGCCAGTTGGTAGTTTATAGTAGTTGATAGAGCCAGTTGATAGAGCCAGTTGGTAGTTTATAGTAGGTGATAGAGCCAGTTGATAGAGCCAGTTGAGTTGATAGAGCCAGCCAGTTGGTAGTTTATAGTAGTTGATAGAGCCAGTTGATAGAGCCAGTTGGTAGTTTATAGTAGTTGATAGAGCCAGTTGATAGAGCCAGTTGGTAGTTTATAGTAGTTGATAGAGCCAGTTGATAGAGCCAGTTGGTAGTAGTAGTTGATAGTTAGAGCCAGTTGGTAGTTTATAGTAGTTGAGGTAGTTTATAGTAGCCAGTTGGTAGTTTATAGTAGTTGATAGAGCCAGTTGGTAGTTTATAGTAGTTGATAGAGCCAGTTGGTAGTTTATAGTAGTTGATAGAGCCAGTTGATAGAGCCAGTTGGTAGTTTATAGTAGTATAGAGCCAGTTGATAGAGCCAGTTGGTAGTTTATAGTAGTTGATAGAGCCAGTTGATAGAGCCAGTTGGTAGTTTATAGTAGGTGATAGAGCCAGTTGGTAGTTTAGTAGTTGATAGTAGTTGATAGAGCCAGTAGGTGATAGAGCCAGTTGATAGTTTATAGTAGTTGATAGAGCCAGGTGATAGAGCCAGTTGGTAGTTTATAGTAGTTGATAGAGCCAGTTGATAGAGCCAGTTTATAGTAGTTTATAGTAGTTGATAGAGCCAGTTGGTAGTTTATAGTAGGTGATAGAGCCAGTTGGTAGTTTATAGTAGGTGATAGAGCCAGTTGGTAGTAGTAGCCAGTTGGTAGTTTATAGTAGGTGATAGAGCCAGTTGGTAGTTTATAGTAGGTGATAGAGCCAGTTGATAGAGCCAGTTGGTAGTTTATAGTAGGTGATAGAGCCAGTTGGTAGTTTATAGTAGGTGATAGAGCCAGTTGGTAGTTTATAGTAGGTGATAGAGCCAGTTGGTAGTTTATAGTAGGTGATAGAGCCAGTTGGTAGTTTATAGTAGGTGATAGAGCCAGTTGGTAGTTTATAGTAGGTGATAGAGCCAGTTGATAGAGCCAGTTGGTAGTTTATAGTAGGTGATAGAGCCAGTTGGTAGTTTATAGTAGGTGATAGAGCCAGTTGGTAGTTTATAGTAGGTGATAGAGCCAGTTGGTAGTTTATAGTAGGTGATAGAGCCAGTTGGTAGTTTATAGTAGTTGATAGAGCCAGTTGATAGAGCCAGTTGGTAGTTTATAGTAGGTGATAGAGCCAGTTGATAGTTGGTAGTTTATAGTAGTTGATAGAGCCAGTTGATAGAGCCAGTTGGTAGTTTATAGTAGGTGATAGAGCCAGTTGGTAGTTTATAGTAGGTGATAGAGCCAGTTGGTAGTTTATAGTAGGTGATAGAGCCAGTTGGTAGTTTATAGTAGTGATAGAGCCAGGTGATAGAGCCAGTTGGTAGTTTATAGTAGTTGATAGAGCCAGTTGATAGAGCCAGTTGGTAGTTTATAGTAGTTGATAGAGCCAGTTGATAGAGCCAGTTGGTAGTTTATAGTAGGTGATAGAGCCAGTTGATAGAGCCAGTTGGTAGTTTATAGTAGTTGATAGAGCCAGTTGATAGAGCCAGTTGGTAGTTTATAGTAGGTGATAGAGCCAGTTGGTAGTTTATAGTAGGTGATAGAGCCAGTTGGTAGTTTATAGTAGGTGATAGAGCCAGTTGATAGTTTATAGTAGTTGATAGAGCCAGGTGATAGAGCCAGTTGGTAGTTTATAGTAGTTGATAGAGCCAGTTGATAGAGCCAGTTGGTAGTTTATAGTAGTTGATAGAGCCAGTTGATAGAGCCAGTTGGTAGTTTATAGTAGGTGATAGAGCCAGTTGGTAGTTTATAATAGGTGATAGAGCCAGTTGATAGAGCCAGTTGGTAGTTTATAGTAGGTGATAGAGCCAGTTGGTAGTTTATAGTAGGTGATAGAGCCAGTTGATAGAGCCAGTTGGTAGTTTATAGTAGGTGATAGAGCCAGTTGGTAGTTTATAGTAGGTGATAGAGCCAGTTGGTAGTTTATAGTAGGTGATAGAGCCAGTTGGTAGTTTATAGTAGGTGATAGAGCCAGTTGGTAGTTTATAGTAGGTGATAGAGCCAGTTGGTAGTTTATAGTAGGTGATAGAGCCAGTTGATAGAGCCAGTTGGTAGTTTATAGTAGGTGATAGAGCCAGTTGGTAGTTTATAGTAGGTGATAGAGCCAGTTGGTAGTTTATAGTAGGTGATAGAGCCAGTTGGTAGTTTATAGTAGTTGATAGAGCCAGTTGGTAGTTTATAGTAGTTGATAGAGCCAGTTGATAGAGCCAGTTGGTAGTTTATAGTAGGTGATAGAGCCAGTTGATAGAGCCAGTTGGTAGTTTATAGTAGTTGATAGAGCCAGTTGATAGAGCCAGTTGGTAGTTTATAGTAGGTGATAGAGCCAGTTGGTAGTTTATAGTAGGTGATAGAGCCAGTTGGTAGTTTATAGTTTAGAGCCAGTTGATAGTTTATAGTAGTGATAGAGCCAGGTGATAGAGCCAGTTGGTAGTTTATAGTAGTTGATAGAGCCAGTTGATAGAGCCAGTTGGTAGTTTATAGTAGTTGATAGAGCCAGTTGATAGAGCCAGTTGGTAGTTTATAGTAGGTGATAGAGCCAGTTGGTAGTTTATAGTAGGTGATAGAGCCAGTTGATAGAGCCAGTTGGTAGTTTATAGTAGTTGATAGAGCCAGTTGGTAGTTTATAGTAGTTGATAGAGCCAGTTGATAGTTGGTAGTTTATAGTAGGTGATAGAGCCAGTTGATAGAGCCAGTTGGTAGTTTATAGTAGTTGATAGAGCCAGTTGATAGAGCCAGTTGGTAGTTTATAGTAGTTGATAGAGCCAGTTGATAGAGCCAGTTGGTAGTTTATAGTAGGTGATAGAGCCAGTTGGTAGTTTATAGTAGGTGATAGAGCCAGTTGATAGAGCCAGTTGGTAGTTTATAGTAGGTGATAGAGCCAGTTGGTAGTTTATAGTAGGTGATAGAGCCAGTTGGTAGTTTATAGTAGGTGATAGAGCCAGTTGGTAGTTTATAGTAGGTGATAGAGCCAGTTGATAGAGCCAGTTGGTAGTTTATAGTAGGTGATAGAGCCAGTTGGTAGTTTATAGTAGGTGATAGAGCCAGTTGGTAGTTTATAGTAGTTGATAGAGCCAGTTGATAGAGCCAGTTGGTAGTTTATAGTAGGTGATAGAGCCAGTTGGTAGTTTATAGTAGGTGATAGAGCCAGTTGGTAGTTTATAGTAGGTGATAGAGCCAGTTGCTGTAAGTCACTCTGGATATGAGGGTCTGTAAAATGACTCAAATGTAAAGAGAAACAGGACTTAACACGTTGTGGTGTGTTATTAAATATGTGTTAAATATAGGGGGAAAACTGATGGAAACAAAGTACTACTTTTGCACGTTTTTGGGGGTAATCTTTACTCTTTATATTTTTGGCAACAATTACTTTTACTTTACTACATTCATAAAGAAAATAAATGTACTTTTTACTCCATACATTTTCTCTGATGCCAAAAAGTACTTGTTACATGTTGAAATGCTTAGCAGGACAGAAAAATGGTCTAATTCACACACTTATCAAGAGAACATCCCCGGTCATCTCTACTGCCTCTGATCTGGCAGACTCATTAAACACAAATGTTTCATTTATAAATTATATCTGCGTGTTGTAGTGTGCCCCTGGCTATCTGTCAATAAAATTAAAAAAATAAAATTGTGCCGTCTGGTTTGCTTAATATAAGGAATTTGAAATGATTTATTCCTTCACTTTTTACTTTTGATACTTAAGTATATTTAAAACCGCCAACATACTTTTGGACTTTTACTCAAGTAGTATTTTACTATTTAGGTATCTTTACTTTTACTCAAGTAGTATTTAACTGGGTGACTTTCACTTTTACTTGAGTCATTTACTATTTAGGTATCTTCACTTTTACTTGAGTATGAAAATATAGTGATTTTTCCACCACTGGCAGTACACACAAGTACACACGTACACTCACACTCAAGTTGCCAAAAAAATGATGAAGCCTGCATGTATTTTTTCAGATCCTATTTCCCCCTCCCTCTCCACACACCCACGCACACAGACAGGCAATCAGCATAGAAACTTGTTTTGGTGCCGAGCTGCGGTTTAAGGA
>NC_056459.1:32933957-32966457 GCF_018296145.1 Oncorhynchus tshawytscha
AAAAGAGAGCCATATTTGACAAATCCAAGAGTTGGACCTTCAGGCCCTGACAGAGGTACTTGATACCAGAGAGAGAGGAGTGGTAGTGTGGTGTAGTAAATCATGTCTTTCATTCAGGGAGGAAAATGAACATGCCTGCTGCACCCTGGAGTCACATACACTCACACCTTGGAGTCCCAAGTCCATGTAGCTGACAGGAGAGGAGACTAGAGGAGGCTGTCGCCATGGAAACAGAGGTGGAGATGTGGAGAGAGAGAGAGAGACAAACGGAGAGAGGGAGAGGAAAAAAAAGAGCGAGACAAAGGGTGAGAGAGCGAGAGAGAGAGAGAGAGAGAGGGCAAGAGAAATGGAGAGCAAAAGAGAGAGACAGTGAGTGAGTGAGAGATAGAAAGAGAGAGCGAGAACAAGAGAGTGAGAGAGAGAGAGAAAGTGAGAGTGAGAACAACAGTAAGAGAGAGAGAGGAGAGAGAGAGAACGAGAGAGAGAAGAAGAGAGAGAGAGAGAGAGAGAGAGAGAGAGGGGGGAGTGAGAGAGAGAGAGAGAGAGAGAGGGCAAGAGAAATGGAGAGCAAAAGAGAGAGACAGTGAGTGAGTGAGAGATAGAAAGAGAGAGAGAGAACAAGAGAGTGAGAGAGAGAGAGAAAGTGAGAGTGAGAACAACAGTAAGAAAGAGAGAGAGAGAGAGAGGAGAGAGAGAAAGAGAGAGAGAGTGAGAGTGAGAACAACAGTAAGAAAGAGAGAGAGGAGAGAGATCAGAGAGAGAGAGAGATCACTCAGAGAGAGATCACAGAGACCATCACAGAGAAAGAGAGAGAGAGAGATAGACAGACCATGCTTTCACTATACCCCATCACTGGAGAGAGTGTCTGGCATGCACACACTCTAAAGACACTCTGTATCCAGGTGCTGTCTAAGGGTCTCGCTTCATTAATCAGCAGTGTCAGACACACACACCATCACACACACACACACCATCACTCACACACACCATCACTCACACACACCATCACTCACACACACCATCACACACACCATCACACAGACACCATCACTCACACACACCATATCACACACCATATCACACCCCATCACACACACACCATCACTCACACACCATCACTCACACACACCATCATTCACACACACCATATCACACCCCATCACACAGACACCATCACTCACACCATATCACACCCCATCACACAGACACCATCACTCACACCATATCAAATCCCATCACACAGACACCATCACTCACACCATATCACACCCCATCACACAGACACCATATCACACCCCATCACACACACACCATTACCCACACCATATCACACCCCATCACACAGACACCATCACTCACACCATATCACACCCCATCACACAGACACCATCACTCACACACACCATCACAACAAAATATACAGTCCAATTTCAGTCAATTACACAAAGAATACAATGCCATCTGTACTGACACTAACACACACACACACCAAAGAAAAATGCTCTCTCTCTCTCTCTCTCTCTCTCTCTCTCTCTCTCTCTCCTGTATGATTTAAAGCCTGTCACCAGGGACAACACTAGGCTACCAAGAATGAGGAAACTGTAAAAGAGGCAAAAGAAGAGGAGGAACCAACCAGAGAATGAGGAAGAAGAGGAGGAAACAGACAGAGATTGAGGAAGAAGAGGAGGAACCAACCAGAGAATGAGGAAGAAGAGGAGGAACCAACCCGAGAATGAGGAAGAAGAGGAGAAACCAACCAGAGAATAAGGAAGAAGAGGAGGAACCAACCAGATAATGAGGAAGAAGAGGAGAAAACACAGAGAATGAGGAAGAGGAGAAACCAACACGAGAATGAGGAAGAAGAGGAGAAAACAGCCAGAGAATGAGGAAGAAGAGGAGGAAACAGACAGAGAATGAGGAAGAAGAGGAGGAAACACAGAGAATGAGGAAGAAGAGGAGGACAAAGGGGAAAGAGAATGGAAATAAAGAGTTTCTCTGAAAAGAGGAAAGCCACTACCGAGAAATGGATGGGCGACAGTGTGTGTCTCACATAACACAGAGAGGTGACATGTGTTGGTATACCCAACCACAGAGAGAGAGAGAGATTATTTTGTTCATGGTAGGTTACGGGGGGACTCTTAGGGGAGATTCACCTATTGCTCATCTCTTGCCCACAGCTAAGTAGATTATATGATTTAGAGACATTGATTTTATCTCTCTCAGCTCATTCACCGTCAAGCCACTAGCACCTCTGTCTGATCACAGCCAATTTATGTTGTTCCTCAAAAGAACAGGCATGGAAACAACCAGACATTCACAGTCCAGTCAGCTGTACAACATCACATCCCAGTCAGCTGTACAACATCACAGCCCAGTCAGCTGTACAACATCACAGCCCAGTAAGCTGTACAACACCAGACATTCACAGCCCAGTCAGCTGTACAACACCAGACATTCACAGCCCAGTCAGCTGTACAACACCAGACATTCACAGCCCAGTCAGCTGTACAACATCACAGCCCAGTCAGCTGTACAACATCACAGCCCAGTAAGCTGTACAACATCACAGCCCAGTAAGCTGTACAACACCAGACATTCACAGCCCAGTCAGCTGTACAACACCAGACATTCACAGTCCAGTCAGCTGTACAACATCACAGCCCAGTCAGCTGTACAACATCACAGCCCAGTCAGCTGTACAACACCAGACATTCACAGCCCAGTCAGCTGTACAACATCACAGCCCAGTCAGCTGTACAACATCACAGTCCAGTCAGCTGTACAACATCACAGTCCAGTCAGCTGTACAACATCACAGCCCAGTCAGCTGTACAACACCAGACATGCACAGCCCAGTCAGCTGTACAACACCAGACATTCACAGTCCAGTCAGCTGTACAACATCACAGCCCAGTCAGCTGTACAACACCAGACATTCACAGTCCAGTCAGCTGTACAACATCACAGTCCAGTCAGCTGTACAACATCACAGCCCAGTCAGCTGTACAACACCAGACATTCACAGTCCAGTCAGCTGTACAACACCAGACATTCACAGTCCAGTCAGCTGTACAACATCACAGCCCAGTCAGCTGTACAACACCAGACATTCACAGTCCAGTCAGCTGTACAACATCACAGTCCAGTCAGCTGTACAACATCACAGCCCAGTCAGCTGTACAACATCACAGTCCAGTCAGCTGTACAACATCACAGCCCAGTCAGCTGTACAACATCACA
This sequence comes from Oncorhynchus tshawytscha, assembly GCF_018296145.1. NCBI lineage: Eukaryota > Metazoa > Chordata > Actinopteri > Salmoniformes > Salmonidae > Oncorhynchus > Oncorhynchus tshawytscha. Next base: position 32,937,198 of record NC_056459.1, read on the forward strand.
GTCCAGTCAGCTGTACAACATCACAGTCCAGTCAGCTGTACAACATCACAGCCCAGTCAGCTGTACAACATCAGACATTCACAGCCCAGTCAGCTGTACAACATCACAGCCCAGTCAGCTGTACAACATCACAGCCCAGTAAGCTGTACAACACCAGACATTCACAGTCCAGTCAGCTGTACAACATCAGACATGCACAGCCCAGTCAGCTGTACAACACCAGACATTCACAGTCCAGTCAGCTGTACAACATCACAGCCCAGTCAGCTGTACAACATCAGACATTCACAGCCCAGTCAGCTGTACAACATCACAGCCCAGTCAGCTGTACAACATCACAGCCCAGTCAGCTGTACAACATCAGACATTCACAGCCCAGTCAGCTGTACAACATCACAGCCCAGTCAGCTGTACAACATCACAGCCCAGTCAGCTGTACAACATCAGACATTCACAGCCCAGTCAGCTGTACAACACCAGACATTCACAGTCCAGTCAGCTGTACAACACCAGACATTCACAGTCCAGTCAGCTGTACAACACCAGACATTCACAGCCCAGTCAGCTGTACAACATCACAGCCCAGTCAGCTGTACAACATCACAGCCCAGTCAGCTGTACAACACCAGACATTCACAGTCCAGTCAGCTGTACAACACCAGACATTCACAGTCCAGTCAGCTGTACAACACCAGACATTCACAGCCCAGTCAGCTGTACAACATCACAGCCCAGTCAGCTGTACAACATCAGACATTCACAGCCCAGTCAGCTGTACAACATCACAGCCCAGTAAGCTGTACAACACCAGACATTCACAGCCCAGTAAGCTGTACAACACCAGACATTCACAGCCCAGTCAGCTGTACAACACCAGACATCACAGCCCAGTCAGCTGTACAACATCACAGCCCAGTCAGCTCACAGCCCAGTCAGCTGTACAACATCACAGCCCAGTCAGCTGTACAACATCACAGCCCAGTCAGCTGTAAAACATCAGACATTCACAGCCCAGTCAGCTGTACAACACCAGACATTCACAGCCCAGTCAGCTGTACAACATCACACATTCACAGCCCAGTAAGCTGTACAACACTAAACATTCATACAGATGGGCCCAAAACAGCACAGAAGAATACCAGAAAGCAACCTGGAACCAAAAAATCCAAACACTCTTCGATAACTTTCTGGACACCACATTCACTCACAGTATAGAAGGCATCAATCTAGCAGTACAAAACATCAACTATATATTCAGGCAAACGGCAAAAGAAGCACAACTGATTTTTTTTTTTTTTAAACAAACCAAAAAATCCCACAGATGACAACTGGTTTGATGCAGATTGTAAAATCATGAGGAATAAACTTAAAATAAACACTATCCAACCAAAAGCCCAGAGACCCAAATAATGGTGAATTACGCCTTCATTACTGTGAGACTTTAAAACTCTATAAACGTGACACTCAGAACCAAACAGCCCAGTACAACAGCAAGCAGCTGACACTAATTGAGGAGTCCATAAACACAAACAACTTCTGGCAAAATTGGAATAACAAACAACAACAAAACATTAATTGGAGGAATTAGTGATACAAAATGGTGACATATGGACAACCCATTTTAAAACACTCTACAACACCGTCGAAACTGATGCAAACGCAGAGCATTGCCATTAGATGGATAAGAAACTAAACTATTACTGACCAGGAGCTCTATAAGACACTAAACTATTACTGACCAGGAGCTCTATAAGAAACTAAACTATTCCTGACCAGGAGCTCTATAAGAAACTAAACTATTACTGACCAGGAGCTCTATAAGAAACTAAACTATTACTGACCAGGAGCTCTATAAGAAACTAAACTATTACTGACCAGGAGCTCTATAAAAACTAAACTATTACTGACCAGGAGCTCTATAAGAAACTAAACTATTACTGACCAGGAGCTCTATAAGAAACTAAACTATTCCTGACCAGGAGCTCTATAAGAAACTAAACTATTACTGACCAGGAGCTCTATAAGAGACTAAACTATTACTGACCAGGAGCTCTATAAGAAACTAAACTATTCCTGACCAGGAGCTCTATAAGAAACTAAACTATTACTGACCAGGAGCTCTATAAGAAACTAAACTATTACTGACCAGGAGCTCTATAAGACTCTAAACTATTACTGACCAGGAGCTCTATAAGAAACTAAACTATTGCTGACCAGGAGCTCTATAAGAAACTAAACTATTAGTGACCAGGAGCTCTATAAGAAACTAAACTATTATCAAATCAAATCAAATCAAATCAAATTTTATTTGTCACATACACATGGTTAGCAGATGTTAATGCGAGTGTAGCGAAATGCTTGTGCTCCTAGTTCCGACAATGCAGTAATAACGAACAAGTAATCTAACTAACAATTCCAAAAAAACTACTGTCTTATACACAGTGTAAGGGGATAAAGAATATGTACATAAGGATATATGAATGAGTGATGGTAAAGAGCAGCTTAGGCAAGATACAGTAGATGATATCGAGTACAGTATATACATATGAGATGAGTATGTAAACCAAGTGGCGTAGTTAAAGGCTGGCTATTACATAAGGATGATACATGATACATTATTACATAAGGATGCAGTCGATGATATAGAGTACAGTATCTACGTATGCATATGAGATGAATAATGTAGGGTAAGTAACATTATATAAGGTAGCATTGTTTAAAGTGGCTAGTGATATATTTACATAATTTCCCATCAATTCCCATGATTAAAGTGGCTGGAGTAGAGTCAGTGTCATTGACAGTGTGTTGGCAGTAGCCACTCAATGTTAGTGGTGGCTGTTTAACAGTCTGATGGCCTTGAGATAGAAGCTGTTTTTCAGTCTCTCGGTCCCAGCTTTGATGCACCTGTACTGACCTCGCCTTCTGGATGACAGCGGGGTGAACAGGCAGTGGCTCGGGTGGTTGATGTCCTTGATGATCTTTATGGCCTTCCTGTAGCATCGGGTGGTGTAGGTGTCCTGGAGGGCAGGTAGTTTGCCCCCGGTGATGCGTTGTGCAGACCTCACTACCCTCTGGAGAGCCTTACGGTTGAGGGCGGTGCAGTTGCCATACCAGGCGGTGATACAGCCCGCCAGGATGCTCTCGATTGTGCATCTGTAGAAGTTTGTGAGTGCTTTTGGTGACAAGCCGAATTTCTTCAGCCTCCTGAGGTTGAAGAGGCGCTGCTGCGCCTTCCTCACGATGCTGTCTGTGTGAGTGGACCAATTCAGTTTGTCTGTGATGTGTATGCCGAGGAACTTAAAACTTGCTACCCTCTCCACTACTGTTCCATCGATGTGGATGGGGGTGTTCCCTCTGCTGTTTCCTGAAGTCCACAATCATCTCCTTAGTTTTGTTGACGTTGAGTGTGAGGTTATTTTCCTGACACCACACTCCGAGGGCCCTCACCTCCTCCCTGTAGGCCGTCTCGTCGTTATTGGTAATCAAGCCTACCACTGTTGTGTCGTCCGCAAACTTGATGATTGAGTTGGAGGCGTGCATGGCCACGCAGTCGTGGGTGAACAGGGAGTACAGGAGAGGGGTCAGAACGCACCCTTGTGGGGCCCCAGTGTTGAGGATCAGCGGGGAGGAGATGTTGTTGCCTACCCTCACCACCTGGGGGCGGCCCGTCAGGAAGTCCAGTACCCAGTTGCACAGGGCGTGGTCGAGACCCAGGGTCTCGAGCTTGATGACGAGCTTGGAGGATACTATGGTGTTGAATGCCGAGCTGTAGTCGATGAACAGCATTCTCACATAGGTATTCCTCTTGTCCAGATGGGTTAGGGCAGTGTGCAGTGTGGTTGAGATTGCATCGTCTGTGGACCTATTTGGGCGGTAAGCAAATTGGAGTGGGTCAAGGGTGTCAGGTAGGGTGGAGGTGATATGGTCCTTGACTAGTCTCTCAAAGCACTTCATGATGACGGATGTGAGTGCTACGGGGCGGTAGTCGTTTAGCTCAGTTACCTTAGCTTTCTTGGGAACAGGAACAATGGTGGCCCTCTTGAAGCATGTGGGAACAGCAGACTGGTATAGGGATTGATTGAATATGTCCGTAAACACACCGGCCAGCTGGTCTGCGCATGCTCTGAGGGCGCGGCTGGGGATGCCGTCTGGGCCTGCAGCCTTGCGAGGGTTAACACGTTTAAATGTCTTACTCACTTCGGCTGCAGTGAAGGAGAGACCGCATGTTTTCGTTTTAGGCCGTGTCAGTGGCACTGTATTGTCCTCAAAGCGGGCAAAAAAGTTATTTAGTCTGCCTGGGAGCAAGACATCCTGGTCCGTGACTGGGCTGGGTTTCTTCCTGTAGTCCGTGATTGACTGTAGACCCTGCCACATGCCTCTTGTGTCTGAGCCGTTGAATTGAGATTCTACTTTGTCTCTGTACTGGCGCTTAGCTTGTTTGATAGCCTTGCGGAGGGAATAGCTGCACTGTTTGTATTCAGTCATGTCACCAGACACCTTGCCCTGATTAAAAGCAGTGGTTCGCGCCTTCAGTTCCACACGAATGCTGCCATCAATCCAAGGTTTCTGGTTAGTCAATGTTTTAATCGTTGCTATGGGAACGACATCTTCAACGCACGTTCTACTGACCACGTTCTACTGACCATTACTGACCAGGAGCTCTATAAGAAACTAAACTATTACTGACCAGGAGCTCTATAAGAAACTAAACTATTACTGACCAGGAGCTCTATAAGAAACTAAACTATTACTGACCAGGAGCTCTATAAGAAACTAAACTATTACTGACCAGGAGCTCTATAAGAAACTAAACTATTACTGACCAGGAGCTCTATAAGAAACTAAACTATTACTGACCAGGAGCTCTATAAGAAACTAAACTATTACTGACCAGGAGCTCTATAAGAAACTAAACTATTACTGACCAGGAGCTCTATAAGAAACTAAACTATTACTGACCAGGAGCTCTATAATTTAAAAAGGCATGTGGACCTGATGGCATCCTAAATGAGATGCTCAAACTCACTAATGCAACATTTCAATTGGCTATATTAAAACTGTTTAATTTGATCCTGAGTGTAGGTTATTTTCCTGACATCTGGAATCAAGGACTCAATAACCCCAATCTTCATGAACGGAGACCAATTTGACCCTAACAATTACAGAGGCATTTGTGTGAACAGCAACCTGGGAAAGTTTTTCTGTAGTATTATAAATATAAGAGTTCTAAACTTCCTTAATAAGCACAATTTCTTGAGTAAAAACCTAATTGTATTTGTACCAAAACATCACACAACTGATCATATTTACAACCTACACACCCTGACAGATAAATAATAACAAAATGTACAGGACTGTTCTACGCAGTCATTGAAAGTGGTGTAAAACACATGACATAGTTAAAGCAAAACGCGCAGCATCAAAATTGGCAAGAAAATAACAGAATTCTTTAATCAGATTCTTTAATTCAGAATTCTTTAATCAGATTCTTTAATTCAGAATTCTTTAATCAGATTCTTTAATTCAGAATTCTTTAATCAGATTCTTTAATCAGATTCTTTAATTCAGAATTCTTTAATCAGGGACGGAGCCTTCGCCAGGGTTTCAGTCTGAGCCCTGCACTCTTCAATATTTTTACAACAACGAATTGGCCCCTGTTCTAGAAAAATGCTCAGCCCTTGGTTAAATGTCTGCTGTTCACAGATGACCTATGCCTGCTGTCACCCACAGCACATGGCCTACAGCAGAGCCTGGACCTGCTAGAGCAGTACTGCCAGACCTGGGCCCTGGCAGTAAACCCCAAAAAGACTAAAATAATGATTTTCCAGAGAATATCCAGATCTCAGGGATTAGACCAAAGTTCTCAGTTGGTACAAAATAGATAGAGTACTGCACACACTATAATTACTTAGGTTTAAATATATAGAGTACTGTACACACTACAATTACTTAGGTTTAAATATATAGAGTACTGTACACACTACAATTACTTAGGTTTAAATATATAGAGTACTGTACACACTACAATTACTGAGGTTTAAATAGAAGCTCAACTGGACACCTTAATGAGGCAGTGAATGAACTGAGAGAGAAAGCATAGCGGGCATTCCACGCCATTAAAAAACTAATGCAAATTGAAATACCTATTAAAATGAAAGCCAATTGAATATGTCATTGAACCAGTTGCACTTTATGGCAGCGAGGTGTGGGGTCCACTTGCAAACCAAGATTTCACCCAATGGGACAAACACCAAATTGAAACCCTGCATGCAGAGTTCTGTAAGATTCTCCTACATGTCCAGAGGAAAACTACAAACAATGCATGCAGGGCAGAATTAGGCCAATATCCACTAATAATAAAAACAAATTCAGTTTTGACCCTCTCTCATATCACTACCAAGCCCTGCGATGCCAAGAGCTGGTCCTGGGGCCGAGTTCACAAACCTGTTCTACTAACACACTGAAGCCTCAGGACCAGAACATCCAATCAATCAGAATAAACCAAAGTACAACACAATCAAAACAAATTATTGGGAAACACAAGCACAAAGTAAAATGCAGTGCTATTTGAGCCCTAAATTGACAATACACCGTGGCAAACTATTTGAAAATGGTTACTGATCAAAACCTTAGAAAAAACTTGACAAAGTACAGGCTCAGTGAGCACAGCCTTGCCATTGAGAAGGGTAGACACAGGAAAACCTGTCTCCCTGTAGAGGAAAGGCTGTGCAACCACTGCACAACAGCAGAACCTGAGACGGAGCTGCATTTCCTGACAAAATGTTAAAAAAATACAAAACAATTAGAGAGTGTCATTTCCCTTGTTCAAGGTTTCCAAAGACATCTCTGATGAGGACAGGCTACCTGTGCTGTTGGGGGAGGACGCAGAGAGCTGTGGGTTGGCAGCGCACTACATTGCCGCCTGCCATAAGTTGAGGGACAGTGCACTTATTTTGATCAGAGCCCCATAGTGTGTACACCGCTAAAATCTTGTAAAAATGTGTGTTTAATAAATTATTTGGTGACGTGAATATATTTAGTAAATCCGCTACAATCTTCCAGTACAAGTGTACAATCAGCAAGCAGTTTAGCAGTTACATTGGATAGGCCCTGGTGAATAAATTAATAAAACCCAAAAGCTTATGTTCATTTGGAAAAAGCTCCAGTGTTGGATAAGAATAGCCTCTCTGCTTGAGCTGGGTGTTTGAGTAGGCTAAACTAGCTAACTGCATTCTCTAACTAACTCTCCCCCTCCCTCCCTCCCTCCCTCCCTCCCTCCCTCCCTCCCTCCCCTCCCTCTCTCTCTCTCTCTCTCTCTCTCTCTCTCTCTCTCTCTCTCTCTCTCTCTCTCTCTCTCTCTCTCTCTCTCTCTTTCCTCTCTCTCTCTCTCTCTCTCTCTCTCTCTCTCTCTCTCTCTCTCTCCCTCTCCCTCCCTCTCTCTCTCTCTCTCTCCCTCTCCCTCTCTCTCTCTCTCTCCCCTCTCTCTCTCTCTCTCTCTCCCTCCCTCTCTCTCTCTGTCTCTCTGTCTGTCTCTCTCTGTCTCTCTGTCTCTGTCTCTCTGTCTCTCTCTCTCTCTCTCTCTCTCTCTCTCTCTCTGTCTCTGTCTCTCTCTCTCTCTCTCTCTCTCTCTCTCTCTCTCTCTCTCTCTCTCTCTCTCTCTCTCTCTCTCTCTCCCTCTCCCCCTCTCTCTCTCTCTCTCTCCCTCCCCTCCCTCCCTCTCTCTCTGTCTCTCTCTGTCTCTCTGTCTGTCTGTCTCTGTCTCTGTCTCTGTCTCTCTCTCTCTCTCTCTCTCTCTCTCTCTCTCTCTCTCTCTCTCTGTCTCTCTCTCTCTCTCTCTCTCTCTGTCTCTCTCTCTCTCTCTCTCTCGTTTCTTTCTCCATCATTTTTTTAATACATTTATTTGTTCAAAACTGTTCAATTATCTCCTGTGTAAGTCTATGGAAGGGGGGTGAGAACAATGAGTCTCCTAGGTTTTGTATTGAAGTCAATGTACCCAGAGGAGGACGGAAGTTAGCTGTCCTCCGGCTACACCATGGCGCTGACCTACAGAGTGCTGTTCCTGCTACTGTAGACCTTCACTGTGTTTAATCAATGTTATGTTATTACAGTTTTTTCCAACTGCTTACAAGTTTTCAAAACTGTCTCCTTTTTTTCAAGACTCTACACACAATTCCCAAAACTGCACACACAAAATGCAAAATGCCTCACATCTCCTTCAAAATGTAACACCGCATTCAAAATGCCATAAACACATGTCAGAATGAAGCATTTGCATCAAATGGCAAACACTGCTTTCATAATAGTACATTTTTGGATATACCATGTAAACACTGTTGTTCTAAATCTAAAGCTCTTTGGTCTTTCATAGGCTTATATCTACATTTCAATACAATGTTCTACAGTGAAAGTCATCTGCTGAGAGGGGTAACAAGTACACTGTAAACACCAATGCAATGTAGAAACAGAGAATATTTATTAGGCCAAACATTACTGTTGTATACAGTAGCATACAACAAAACCATAAACATATGTAACCCAAAAAACATATTCTTTAGAATACAGTAAAGAACACAATTGTGTGTGTGGAGTCCCAGGGGGCAGTCCAAGAATTGGTGTGGGGGGCAGTCAGTCACCAGGCCTGGGTCTGGTCAAGTCCACATCACAAGATACTTTCAAACATATCTTCTCTGGCCTGGTCCCCACATGTCTGGTCGTATCCAACCTTGGACAGAGGCAACCTTTGTCCACATCACAAGTCCCCACATGGAGGGAAGTATCTCCTAGCTTTCTCTTGTCCCCAAACATCTCCTAGCATGGCGTAAGTCCCCATCTCCTAGCATGGCGTATCAAACCTCTATGTCCCCACATGGAGGGAAGTATCTCCTAGCATGGCGTATCCAACCTCTCTGTCCCCACATGGAGGGAAGTATCTCCTAGCATGGCCTCCATTGCCTGCCTGAGAAGCGGCATGCGGGCATAGGGTTGGCGATCATACACTTTCCAGCGCCAGGCTGAGAAGAATTCCTCTATGGGATTTAGAAAAGGTGAATATGGGGGTAGGTACAAAACTACACATTGTGGATGGGTGGCAAACCAGTTTTGGACCAGAACAGCCTGGTGAAAACTAACATTGTCCATAAAACCACAAACCTATCAGACTCCTGATCTGGATCAGGGACAAACATTGTGTAAATTGCATCCAGAAAAGTGAGCATATGGCCGGTGTTGTACGGACCCAGTGTGGCATTGTGATGGAGGACCCCGTTTTGAGTGATGGCAGCACACATAGTTATATTACCCCCACGCTGTCCAGGGACATTGGTAATTGCCCTCTGTCCTATTACATTTCTTTTGCGGTGCCTGGTTTTGGTGAGGTTGAAGCCAACCTCATCCACATAAATAAATTCATGGCGAATTGCATGGGAATCCAGCTCCAATACTCTCTGTAAGAGAAGGACAAAAGGATATACAGATGAGTAATATGGTCTGAAGTACTGGAAGTAGTGTTGCATACATACCTCTACAAAGTCATGTTGCATATATTCTTGACTCTGTCAGAGTTTCTCTCAAATGGCACCTTGTAAAGTTGTTTCATCGTCACTCGGTGCCGTTGGAGGATGTGTTGTAGGGTCGACAGGCTTACAGCATTGATGTTGTTAAATAAGGTGTCATTCTTCAAGATATGCTCTCTTATCTCCCGAATCCTAATTGTATTGTTGGCCAAAACCATATTTATAATTGCAGTCTCTTGTACATCTGTAAACAAGTGTCCTCGTCCTCCATGATGTCTTTGCCTTTCCACTCTGTACAGAATTCAAACACAGTATGTGTTCAGCATAGGAACTGTAAACAATGTACAAAAAAATGTAGTACAGCATGATAACCAACCTCATTCATTCAATGCAGTGCAGTAAATGGATGGCTTACAAATGTTTATGCAATACTATCAGTCATTTGTATTTTACAGTACATTACTGTAATGCTAAAATCGTCATTAGATAGTTGCACACCTGTTCTCATTTCTGAAGGTTCGAATTATGGACGCCACTGTAAATCGACTCAAGTTGGGCTGGACTCTCAGTCCGGCCTCTCTCATGGTCAAACCGTGGTTGATCACATGATCAACAAGTGTTGCCCTAATCTCATCATAGATGGCTCTCCTTCCTTCTCCTCTTTGCCCCCGTCCTCTTCTTCCTCTTCCTCTCCCTCTTCCTCCTCTTGGTCTCTGTCCATTGTTGGCATCCATTGTTCAAAACAGGTAATCTGACCTTTGAACTTTTTATAGGCCTATACTACAGTAAAGCAGTGATTGGTAAGTGATCAGTTAAGCTATTAGTGTTTGCACATGTGAGGAGTGTGTGTGTGGTGAATAAGTGTAGCATTTTGATTGGTTGTGTTTGGAAAAGGAAAGCAAGTCACTTCCTGTTAGATTTTTGTGTTTTAGGTTGAGACTTGTGTGTAGTGTTTTGAAAAAAAAGTGTTTTATGCAATTGACAACTGAGTCAACGGCTGAGAAATAGCTTATGGTTTTGGATATTTGGTGTGTAGTTTTGCACTTTGAGTGAGAGGTTTCAAAAATCGTGTGACATGAAAAGATTTTGTGTGTAAGCAGTTGGAAACAACTTGTATTTTACACATGTTATTATTTGGTGACATTAATATATTTAATTTTATCTAGAAAGGAACACTTTTTTTATGTTTCACTATTGATTTATATTTGAAATTGATCCTCCTCTTCCTCCTCTGAGGAGTAGTGCACTCTATAGGGAATAGGGCTCTGGTCTAAAGTAGTGCACTCTATAGGGAATAGGGCTCTGGTCTAAAGTAGTGCACTATATAGGGAATAGGGCTCTGGTCTAAAGTAGTGCACTCTATAGGGAATAGGGCTCTGGTCTAAAGTAGTGCACTCTATAGGGAATAGGGCTCTGGTCTAAAGTAGTGCACTATATAGGGAATAGGGTGCCATTTTGGATGCAGAGAGCATCAGAGGGTCCTCACACTGTGTGCTAATGATTAGCGAGGTGCCTGTCTGATAAAGATTGTTAAAGATGTGGTTGGGTTTCATAGGCCATGGTTACAGGGTCGTCAAAGCTGACAGACGTGTGTTGACTGCTGCTGAAGACACTCTGTGATAGTTACTTTGCTGGCAGTCTCTCTCTCTCTCTCTCTCTCTCTCTCTCTCTCTCTCTCTCGTTCTCCCTCTCTCGTTCTCCCTCTCTCGTTCTCCCTCTCTCGTTCTCCCTCTCCCGTTCTCCCTCTCTCGTTCTCCCTCTCTCGTTCTCCCTCTCCCGTTCTCCCTCTCATTCTCTCTGACGTTCTCTCTCGTTCTCCCTCTCTCGTTCTCCCTCTCCCGTTCTCCCTCTCTCGTTCTCCCTCTCTCGTTCTCCCTCTCTCGTCCTTTTTTTCTCTCTCTCGTTCTCTCTCTCTCGTTCTCTTTTTCTCTTTCTTGTTCTCCATCTCTCGTTCTCCCTCTCCCGTTCACCCTCTCTCATTCTCCCTCTCTCGTTCTCCCTCTCTCGTTCTCCCTCTCCCGTTCTCCCTCTCTCATTCTCCCTCTCTCGTTCTCCCTCTCCCGTTCTCCCTCTCTCGTTCTCCCCCTCTCGTTCTCCCTCTCTCGTTCTCCCTCTCTCGTTCTCCCTCTCCCGTTCTCCCTCTCTCGTTCTCTCTCTCCCGTTCTCCCTCTCTCATTCTCTCTCATTCTCTCTCGTTCTCCCTCTCTCGTTCTCCCTCTCCCGTTCTCCCTCTCCCGTTCTCTTTTTCTCTTTCTCATTCTCCCTCTCTCGTTCTCCCTCTCTCGTTCTCCCTCTCTCGTTCTCCCTCTCTCGTTCTCCCTCTCCCATTCTCTCTCGTTCTCCCTCTCTCGTTATCCCTCTCTCGTTCTCCCTCTCTCGTTCTCCCTCTCTCGTTCTCCCTCTCTCGTTCTCCCTCTCTCGTTCTCTTTTTCTCTCTCTCGTTCTCCCTCTCTCGTTCTCTTTCTCTCTCTCGTTCTCCCTCTCTCGTTCTATTTTTCTCTCTCTCATTCTCCCTCTCTCGTTCTCTTTTTCTCGTTCTCTTTCTCTCTCTCGTTCTCTCTCTCTCTCTCTCTCTCTCTTTCTCCCTCTCTCATTCTCCCTCTCTCGTTCTCCCTCTCTCGTTCTCCCTCTCTCGTTCTCCCTCTCTCGTTCTCTTTCTCTCTCTCGTTCTCCCTCTCTCGTTCTATTTTTCTCTCTCTCATTCTCCCTCTCTCGTTCTCTTTTTCTCGTTCTCTTTCTCTCTCTCGTTCTCCCTCTCTCTCTCTTTTTCTCTCTCTCGTTCTCCCTCTCTCGTTCTCCCTCTCCAGTTCTCCCTCTCTCGTTCTCCCTCTCTCGTTCTCCCTCTCTCGTTCTCCCTCTCCCGTTCTCCCTCTCTCGTTCTCCCTCTCTCGTTCTCCCTCTCTCGTTCTCCCTCTCTCATTCTCTCTCTCTTCTCTCTCGTTCTCCCTCTCTCGTTCTCCCTCTCTCGTTCTCCCTCTCTCGTTCTCCCTCTCCCGTTCTCCCTCTCTCGTTCTCCCTCTCCCGTTCTCCCTCTCTCATTCTCTCTCGTTCTCTCTCGTTCTCCCTCTCTCGTTCTCCCTCTCCTGTTCTCCCTCTCTCGTTCTCCCTCTCTCGTTCTCCCTCTCTCGTTCCCTTTTTCTCTCTCTCATTCTCCCTCTCTCGTTCTCTTTTTCTCTTTCTCGTTCTCCCTCTCTCATTGTCCCTCTCTCGTTCTCCCTCTCCCGTTCTCCCTCTCCCGTTCTCCCTCTCCCGTTCTCCCTCTCTCGTTCTCCCTCTCTCGTTCTCCCTCTCTCGTTCTATTTTTCTCTCTCTCATTCTCCCTCTCTCGTTCTCTTCTCTTTCTCTCTCTCGTTCTCTCTCTCTCTCTCTCGTTCTCCCTCTCTCGTTCTCCCTCTCCCGTTCTCCCTCTCTCGTTCTCCCTCTCTCGTTCTCTTTCTCTCGTTCTATTTTTCTCTCTCTCTCATTCTCTCTCTCTCTCTCTCTCTCTCTCTCTCTCGTTCTCCCTCTCCCGTTCTCCCTCTCTCGTTCTCCCTCTCCAGTTCTCCCTCTCCAGTTCTCCTCTCTCGTTCTCCCTCTCTCGTTCTCCCTCTCTCATTCTCCCTCTCTCATTCTCTCTCTTCTCTCTCATTCTCCCTCTCTCGTTCTCCCTCTCTCGTTCTCCCTCTCCATTCTTCTCCCTCTCTCGTTCTCCCTCTCCGTTCTCCCTCTCTCATTCTCTCTCTCTCTCGTTCTCCCTCTCTCGTTCTCCCTCTCTCGTTCTCCCTCTCTCGTTCTCTTTTTCTCTCTCTCATTCTCCCTCTCTCGTTCACTTTTTCTCTTTCTCGTTCTCCCTCTCTCATTCTCCCTCTCTCATTGTCCCTCTCTCGTTCTCCCTCTCCCGTTCTCCCTCTCCCGTTCTCCCTCTCTCGTTCTCCCTCTCTCGTTCTCCCTCTCTCGTTCTCTTTTTCTCTCTCTCATTCTCCCTCTCTCGTTCTCTTTTTCTCTTTCTCGTTCTCCATCTCTCGTTCTCCCTCTCTCGTTCTCCCTCTCTCATTCTCCCTCTCCCGTTCTCCCTCTCCCGTTCTCCCTCTCCCGTTCTCCCTCTCTCGTTCTCCCTCTCTCGTTCTCCCTCTCTCGTTCTCCCTCTCTCGTTCTCCCTTCCCCTCTCTCGTTCTCCCTCTTTCTCTCTCTCATTCTCCCTCTCTCTTCTCCCTCTCTCGTTCTCCCTCTCTCGTTCTCTTTCTCTCGTTCTCTTTTCTCTCTCTCATTCTCTCTCTCTCTCTCTCTCTCTCTCTCTCTCGTTCTCCCTCTCCCGTTCTCCCTCTCTCGTTCTCCCTCTCCAGTTCTCCCTCTCCAGTTCTCCCTCTCTCGTTCTCCCTCTCTCGTTCTCCCTCTCCCGTTCTCCCTCTCTCATTCTCTCTCGTTCTCTCTCATTCTCCCTCTCTCGTTCTCCCTCTCTCGTTCTCCCTCTCCCGTTCTCCCTCTCTCGTTCTCCCTCTCCCGTTCTCCCTCTCTCATTCTCTCTCGTTCTCTCTCGTTCTCCCTCTCTCGTTCTCCCTCTCTCGTTCTCCCTCTCTCGTTCTCTTTTTCTCTCTCTCATTCTCCCTCTCTCGTTCTCTTTTTCTCTCTCGTTCTCCCTCTCTCATTCTCCCTCTCTCATTGTCCCTCTCTCGTTCTCCCTCTCCCGTTCTCCCTCTCCCGTTCTCCCTCTCTCGTTCTCCCTCTCTCGTTCTCCCTCTCTCATTCTCTTTTTCTCTCTCTCATTCTCCCTCTCTCGTTCTCTTTTTCTCTTTCTCGTTCTCCATCTCTCGTTCTCCCTCTCCCGTTCTCCCTCTCTCATTCTCCCTCTCCCGTTCTCCCTCTCCCGTTCTCCCTCTCCCGTTCTCCCTCTCTCGTTCTCCCTCTCTCGTTCTCCCTCTCTCGTTCTCCCTCTCTCGTTCTCCCTCTCCCCTCTCCCGTTCTCCCTCTCTCGTTCTCTCCTGTTCTCCCTCTCCCGTTCTCCCTCTCTCGTTCTCTCCCGTTCTCCCTCTTCCGTTCTCCCTCTCTCATTCTCTCTCGTTCTCTCTAATTCTCCCTCTCTCGTTCTCCCTCTCTCGTTCTCCCTCTCCCGTTCTCCCTCTCTCATTCTCTCTCGTTCTCTCATTCTCCCTCTCTCGTTCTCCCTCTCTCGTTCTCCCTCTCCCGTTCTCCCTCTCTCGTTCTCCCTCTCCCGTTCTCCCTCTCTCATTCTCTCTCGTTCTCTCTCGTTCTCCCTCTCTCGTTCTCCCTCTCTCGTTCTCCCTCTCTCGTTCTCTTTTTCTCTCTCTCATTCTCCCTCTCTCGTTCTCTTTTTCTCTTTCTCGTTCTCCATCTCTTGTTCTCCCTCTCCCGTTCTCCCTCTCTCATTCTCCCTCTCCCGTTCTCCCTCTCCCGTTCTCCCTCTCCCGTTCTCCCTCTCTCGTTCTCCCTCTCTCGTTCTCCCTCTCTCGTTCTCCCTCTCCCGTTCTCCCTCTCTTTCTCTCTCGTTCTCCCTCTCTCGTTCTCCCTCTCTCATTCTCTCTCGTTCTCTCTAATTCTCCCTCTCTCGTTCTCCCTCTCTTTCTCCCTCTCCCGTTCTCCCTCTCTTTCTCCCTCTCTCGTTCTCTTTTTCTCTCTCTCATTCTCCCTCTCTCATTCTCTTTTTCTCTTTCTCGTTCTCCCTCTCCCGTTCTCCCTCTCCCGTTCTCCCTCTCTCGTTCTCTCCTCGTTCTCCCTCTCCCGTTCTCCCTCTCTCGTTCTCTCCCGTTCTCTCTCTCCCGTTCTCCCTCTCTCGTTCTCTTTTTCTCTCTCTCATTCTCCTCTCTCTCTTTCTCGTTCTCTTTCTCGTTCTCCCTTCTCTTTCTCTCTCTCTCTCTCTCTCTCTCTCTCTCTCTCTCTCTCTCTCTCTCTCTCTCTCTCTCTCTCTCTCTCTCTCTCTCTTCTCCCTCTCTCGTTCTCCCTCTCTCGTTCTCCCTCTCTCGTTCTCCCTCTCTCGTTCTCCCTCTCTCGTTCTCCCTCTCTCTTCTCTCTCTCGTTCTCCCTCTCTCGTTCTCCGTTCTCTCTCTCTCTCTCGTTCTCCCTCTCTCGTTCTCCCTCTCTCGTTCTCCCTCTCTCATTCTCTCCCTCTCTCATTCTCCCTCTCTCGTTCTCCCTCTCTCGTTCTCCCTCTCTCGTTCTCCCTCTCTCGTTCTCCCTCTCTCATTCTCCCTCTCCCGTTCTCCCTCTCCCGTTCTCCCTCTCTCGTTCTCCTCGTTCTCCCTCTCTCGTTCTCCCTCTCTCGTTCTCCCTCTCTCGTTCTCCCTCTCTCGTTCTCCCTCTCTCGTTCTCTTTTTCTCTCTCTCATTCTCCCTCTCTCGTTCTCTTTTTCTCTTTCTCGTTCTCCCTCTCTCATTGTCCCTCTCTCGTTCTCCCTCTCCCGTTCTCCCTCTCCCGTTCTCCCTCTCCCGTTCTCCCTCTCTCGTTCTCCCTCTCTCGTTCTCCCTCTCTCGTTCTATTTTTCTCTCTCTCATTCTCCCTCTCTCGTTCTCCCTCTCCCGTTCTCCCTCTCTCGTTCTCCCTCTCTCGTTCTCTTTCTCTCGTTCTATTTTTCTCTCTCTCATTCTCTCTCTCTTCTCCCTCTCTCTCTCTCGTTCTCCCTCTCCCGTTCTCCCTCTCCGTTCTCCCTCTCCAGTTCTCCCTCTCCAGTTCTCCCTCTTTTCTCCCTCTCTCATTCTCCCTCTCCCGTTCTCCCTCTCTCATTCTCTCTCGTTCTCTCTCATTCTCCCTCTCTCGTTCTCCCTCTCTCGTTCTCCCTCTCCCGTTCTCCCTCTCTCGTTCTCCCTCTCCCGTTCTCCCTCTCTCGTTCTCTCTCTTCTCTCTCTTCTCCCTCTCTCGTTCTCCCTCTCTCGTTCTCCCTCTCTCGTTCTCTTTTTCTCTCTCTCATTCTCCCTTCTCTCGTTCTCTTTTTCTCTCTCGTTCTCCCTCTCTCATTCTCCCTCTCTCATTGTCCCTCTCTCATTCTCCCTCTCCCGTTCTCCCTCTCCCGTTCTCCCTCTCTCGTTCTCCCTCTCTCTCGTTCTCTTTTTCTCTCTCTCATTCTCCCTCTCTCGTTCTCTTTTTCTCTTTCTCGTTCTCCATCTCTCGTTCTCCCTCTCCCGTTCTCCCTCTCCCGTTCTCCCTCTCCCGTTCTCCCTCTCCCGTTCTCCCTCTCGTTCTCCCTCTCTCGTTCTCCCTCTCTCGTTCTCCCTCTCCCGTTCTCCCTCTCTCGTTCTCTCCTGTTCTCCCTCTCCCGTTCTCCCTCTCTCGTTCTCCCTCTCCCGTTCTCCCTCTTCCGTTCTCCCTCTCTCATTCTCCTCGTTCTCTCTAATTCTCCCTCTCTCGTTCTCCCTCTCGTTCTCCCTCTCCCGTTCTCCCTCTCTCGTTCTCCCTCTCCCGTTCTCCCTCTCTCGTTCTCCCTCTCTCGTTCTCCCTCTCTCGTTCTCCCTCTCCTGTTCTCCCTCTCTCGTTCTCTCCCGTTCTCCCTCTTCCGTTCTCCCTCTCTCATTCTCTCTCGTTCTCTCTAATTCTCCCTCTCTCGTTCTCCCTCTCTCGTTCTCCCTCTCCCGTTCTCCCTCTCTCATTCTCTCTCGTTCTCTCTCATTCTCCATCTCTCGTTCTCCCTCTCTCGTTCTCCCTCTCCCGTTCTCCCTCTCTCTCGTTCTCCCTCTCCCGTTCTCCCTCTCTCATTCTCTCTCGTTCTCTCTCGTTCTCCCTCTCTCGTTCTCCCTCTCTCGTTCTCTTTTTCTCTCTCTCATTCTCCCTCTCTCGTTCTCTTTTTCTCTTTCTCGTTCTCCATCTCTCGTTCTCCCTCTCCCGTTCTCCCTCTCTCATTCTCTCTCGTTCTCTCTCATTCTCCCTCTCTCGTTCTCCCTCTCCCGTTCTCCCTCTTCCGTTCTCCCTCTCTCATTCTCTCTCGTTCTCTCTAATTCTCCCTCTCTCGTTCTCCCTCTCTCGTTCTCCCTCTCCCGTTCTCCCTCTCTCATTCTCTCTCGTTCTCTCTCATTCTCCCTCTCTCGTTCTCCCTCTCTCGTTCTCCCTCTCCCGTTCTCACTCTCTCGTTCTCCCTCTCCCGTTCTCCCTCTCTCATTCTCTCTCGTTCTCTCTCGTTCTCCCTCTCTCGTTCTCCCTCTCTCGTTCTCTTTTTCTCTCTCTCATTCTCCCTCTCTCGTTCTCTTTTTCTCTCTCGTTCTCCCTCTCCCGTTCTCCCTCTCTCATTCTCCCTCTCCCGTTCTCCCTCTCTCATTCTCTCTCTTTCTCCCTCTCTCGTTCTCCCTCTCTCGTTCTCCCTCTCTCGTTCTCCCTCTCTCGTTCTCCCTCTCTCGTTCTCTCCTGTTCTCCCTCTCCCCTTCTCCCTCTCTCGTTCTCTCCCGTTCTCCCTCTTCCGTTCTCCCTCTCTCATTCTCTCTCGTTCTCTCTAATTCTCCCTCTCTCGTTCTCCCTCTCTCGTTCTCCCTCTCTCGTTCTCCCTCTCTCGTTCTCCCTCTCCCGTTCTCCCTCTCCCGTTCTCCCTCTCTCGTTCTCTTTTTCTCTCTCTCATTCTCCCTCTCTCATTCTCTTTTTCTCTTTCTTGTTCTCCCTCTCCCGTTCTCCCTCTCCCGTTCTCCCTCTCTCGTTCTCTTTTTCTCTCTCTCATTCTCCCTCTCTCATTCTCTTTCTCGTTCTCCCTCTCCCGTTCTCCCTCTCTCATTCTCTTTTCCTCTCTCTCATTCTCCCTCTCTCATTCTCTTTCTCTTTCTCGTTCTCCCTCTCTCTCTCTCTCTCTCTCTCTCTCGTTCTCCCTCTCTCGTTCTCCCTCTCTCGTTCTCCCTCTCTCGTTCTCCCTCTCCCGTTCTCCCTCTCTCGTTCTCCCTCTCTCTCGTTCTCCCTCTCTCGTTCTCCCTCTCTCGTTCTCCCTCTCCCGTTCTCCCTCTCCCGTTCTCCCTCTCTCATTCTCTCTCGTTCTCTCTCGTTCTCCCTATCTCGTTCTCCCTCTCTCGTTCTCTTTTTCTCTCCCTCATTCTCCCTCTCTCGTTCTCTTTTTCTCTCTCGTTCTCCCTCTCTCATTGTCCCTCTCTCGTTCTCCCTCTCTCGTTCTCCCTCTCCCGTTCTCCCTCTCTCTCGTTCTCCCTCTCCCGTTCTCCCTCTCCCGTTCTCCCTCTCCCGTTCTCCCTCTCTCGTTCTCCCTCTCCCGTTCTCCCTCTCCCGTTCTCCCTCTCTCGTTCTCCCTCTCTCGTTCTCCCTCTCTCGTTCTCCCTCTCCCGTTCTCCCTCTCTCGTTCTCCCTCTCCCGTTCTCCCTCTCTCGTTCTCTCCTGTTCTCCCTCTCCTGTTCTCCCTCTCTCGTTCTCTCCCGTTCTCCCTCTTCCGTTCTCCCTCTCTCATTCTCTCTCGTTCTCTATCATTCTCCCTCTCTCGTTCTCCCTCTCTCGTTCTCCCTCTCTCGTTCTCCCTCTCCCGTTCTCCCTCTCCCGTTCTCCCTCTCTCATTCTCCCTCTCTCGTTCTCCCTCTCTCGTTCTCCCTCTCCTGTTCTCCCTCTCTCGTTCTCCCTCTCTCGTTCTCTTTTTCTCTCTCTCATTCTCCCTCTCTCGTTCTCTTTTTCTCTTTCTCGTTCTCCCTCTCCCGTTCTCCCTCTCTCGTTCTCCCTCTCCCGTTCTCCCTCTCCGTTCTCCCTCTCCCGTTCTCCCTCTCTCGTTCTCCCTCTCTCGTTCTCTCTCTGTTCTCCCTCTCCTGTTCTCCCTCTCTCGTTCTCTCCTGTTCTCCCTCTCCCGTTCTCCCTCTCTCGTTCTCCCTCTCTCGTTCTCTCTCCCGTTCTCCTCTCTCGTTCTCCCTCTCTCGTTCTCTTTTTCTCTCTCTCATTCTCCCTCTCTCATTCTCTTTTTCTCGTTCTCCCTCTCCGTTCTCCCTCTCCCGTTCTCCCTCTCTCGTTCTCCCTCTCCCGTTCTCCCTCTCTCGTTCTCCCTCTCTCGTTCTCCCTCTCCCGTTCTCCCTCTCTCGTTCTCTCTCCGTTCTCCCTCTTCCGTTCTCCCTCTCTCGTTCTCTCCCGTTCTCCCTCTTCCGTTCTCCCTCTCTCGTTCTCTTTTTCTCTTTCTCGTTCTCCCTCTCTCGTTCTCCCTCTCCCGTTCTCCCTCTCCCGTTCTCCCTCTCCCGTTCTCCCTCTCTCGTTCTCCCTCTCTCGTTCTCCCTCTCTCGTTCTCCCTCTCTCGTTCTCCCTCTCCCGTTCTCCCTCTCTCGTTCTCTCCCGTTCTCCCTCTCCCTCTCTCGTTCTCCCTCTCTCGTTCTCTTTTTCTCTCTCTCATTCTCCCTCTCTCATTCTCTTTCTCGTTCTCCCTCTCCCGTTCTCCCTCTCTCGTTCTCCCTCTCCCGTTCTCCCTCTCTCGTTCTCCCTCTCCCGTTCTCCCTCTCCCGTTCTCCCTCTCCCGTTCTCCCTCTCTCGTTCTCTCCCGTTCTCCCTCTTCCGTTCTCCCTCTCTCGTTCTCTCTCGTTCTCCCTCTTCCGTTCTCCCTCTCCCGTTCTCCCTCTCCCGTTCTCCCTCTCCCGTTCTCCCTCTCTCGTTCTCCCTCTCTCGTTCTCTTTTTTCTCTCTCTCATTCTCCCTCTCCCGTTCTCTTTCTCTCTCTCGTTCTCCCTCTCTCGTTCTCTTTTTCTCTCTCGTTCTCCATCTCTCGTTCTCCCTCTCTCGTTCTCCCTCTCGTTCTCTTTCTCTCTCTCGTTCTCCCTCTCTCGTTCTCTTTCTCGTTCTCCATCTCTCGTTCTCCCTCTCTCGTTCTCTCTTTCTCTCGTTCTCCCTCTCTCGTTCTCTTTTTCTCTTTCTCGTTCTCCATCTCTCGTTCTCCCTCTCTCGTTCTCCCTCTCTCGTTCTCGTTCTCCCTCTCTCGTTCTCTCTCTCTCGTCCTCCCTCGCTCATTCTCACTCTCTCTCCTTCCACCCACACACACACACACACACACACACACACACACACACACACACACACACACACACACAGCATATGTAGCGTTTCCATATATAAGGGCTGTAATGATATTAGCGCAAGCTGATTAGCGAAGTGAACATTATGTCAAAGAAAAAAATAGTACAATACCCTACTGTAGGGGAGATAGTTCAGGTTCAAGTAAGGGGATATACACACACACACACACACACGCGCACACACACACACACACACACGCACACACACACGCACACACACACACACACACACTTTCCTGGAAACCTGTAAGCCCTTGATAGATTGTGCTGACTAGGCCCTTGTAGCCTTGACCATACATTGCATGAAAAGATAAGAGGAGATGTTTATCTCCCTGGTCAGATTAATAGGTTAAACCCTTAGAGGGGATTAGCACATGGGTTGAGTCCCAAATGGCACCCTGACCCAATTCCCTATATTGTGAACTATATTCCTATTGGCCCTGGTCATAAGTAGTGCTCTATGTAGGGAACAGGGTGCTATTTGGGATACAGACTCTGTAAGTAGAAAACATAAATACACCCTGATGGGTACACACACACACACACTCCTACACTGATGACTTGAGCAGATCTCTATCTGACTATTGTTTTGGTCACTGCATTTTATCACACACACACACACACACACACACACACACACACACACACACACACACACACACACACACACACACACACACACACACACACACACACACACACACACACACACACACACACACACACACACACACACACACACAGAGAGAGAGAGCTCAAATGATCATCCTGGGAACCAGTTTGAATGGATACAGATTCTGCTGCTAAAGTATAACTGTATGGAAAATCTCTCTCTACATTTCTCTCCCTCTTCCCCTCTCTCTCTCTCTCTTTCTCTCTTTCTCTCTCTCACCCCATTTCACCTCACGCTTGTCCTCGTTACCCAACTCAGCTGTTGTTTTGAATGTCGCTGCCAACTCTATCGTTTCAGAGAGCGGAGGAGGAAAGTAGGAGAGGGGCGAGGAGATTAGGAGGGGAGGAGAGAAGGAGGAGGAGGAGGAGTGGAGGAAAGTATTAGAGAGAGTTCATGTGAGTTCATAGTGAGCGAGACAGAAAGAGAAAAGACACAGAGAGAGAATAGACACAGAAAGAGAATAGACACAGAACGAGAATAGACACAGAACGAGAATAGACACAGAACGAGAATAGACACAGAACGAGAATAGACACAGAACGAGAATAGACACAGAACGAGAATAGACACAGAAAGAGAATAGAGACAGAAAGAGAATAGAGACAGAAAGAGAATAGACACAGAAAGAGAATAGACACAGAAAGAGAATAGACACAGAAAGAGAATAGACACAGAAAGAGAATAGAGACAGAACGAGAATAGACACAGAAAGAGAATAGAGACAGAAAGAGAATAGACACAGAAAGAGAATAGACACAGAAAGAGAATAGACACAGAAAGAGAATAGACACAGAAAGAGAATAGAGACAGAAAGAGAATAGAGACAGAAAGAGAATAGACACAGAAAGAGAATAGACACAGAAAGAGAATAGACACAGAAAGAGAATAGACACAGAAAGAGAATAGAGACAGAACGAGAATAGACACAGAAAGAGAATAGAGACAGAAAGAGAATAGACACAGAAAGAGAATAGACACAGAAAGAGAATAGAGACAGAAAGAGAATAGACACAGAAAGAGAATAGACACAGAAAGAGAATAGACACAGAAAGAGAATAGACACAGAAAGAGAATAGAGACAGAAAGAGAATAGACACAGAAAGAGAATAGACACAGAAAGAGAATAGACACAGAAAGAGAATAGACACAGAAAGAGAATAGAGACAGAACGAGAATAGACACAGAAAGAGAATAGAGACAGAAAGAGAATAGACACAGAAAGAGAATAGACACAGAAAGAGAATAGACACAGAAAGAGAATAGACACAGAAAGAGAATAGACACAGAAAGAGAATAGAGACAGAAAGAGAATAGAGACAGAAAGAGAATAGACACAGAAAGAGAATAGACACAGAAAGAGAATAGACACAGAAAGAGAATAGACACAGAAAGAGAATAGACACAGAAAGAGAATAGACACAGAAAGAGAATAGACACAGAAAGAGAATAGACACAGAAAGAGAATAGACACAGAAAGAGAATAGAGACAGAAAGAGAATAGAGACAGAAAGAGAATAGACACAGAAAGAGAATAGACACAGAAAGAGAATAGACACAGAGAGAGGATAGACACAGAAAGAGAATAGACACAGAGAGAGAATAGAGACAGAAAGAGAATAGACACAGAAAGAGAATAGACACAGAGAGAGGATAGACACAGAAAGAGAATAGACACAGAGAGAGAATAGAGACAGAAAGAGAATAGAGACAGAAAGAGAATAGACACAGAAAGAGAATAGACACAGAAAGAGAATAGACACAGAGAGAGGATAGACACAGAAAGAGAATAGACACAGAGAGAGGATAGACACAGAAAGAGAATAGACACAGAAAGAGAATAGAGACAGAAAGAGAATAGACACAGAAAGAGAATAGACACAGAAAGAGAATAGACACAGAAAGAGAATAGACACAGAAAGAAAATAGAGACAGAACAAGAATAGACACAGAAAGAGAATAGACACAGAAAGAGAATAGACACAGAAAGAGAATAGACACAGAAAGAGAATAGAGACAGAAAGAGAATAGAGACAGAAAGAGAATAGAGACAGAAAGAGAATAGACACAGAAAGAGAATAGACACAGAAAGAGAATAGACACAGAGAGAGGATAGACACAGAAAGAGAATAGACACAGAGAGAGAATAGAGACAGAAAGAGAATAGACACAGAAAGAGAATAGACACAGAAAGAGAATAGACACAGAAAGAGAATAGACACAGAGAGAGAATAGACACAGAAAGAGAATAGACACAGAGAGAGAATAGAGACAGAAAGAGAATAGACACAGAAAGAGAATAGACACAGAAAGAGGATAGACACAGAAAGAGGATAGACACAGAGAGAGAATAGACACAGAAAGAGGATAGACACAGAAAGAGGATAGACACAGAGAGAGAATAGACACAGAGAGAGAATAGACACAGAAAGAGAATAGACACAAAAAGAGAATAGACACAGAGAGAGAATAGACACAGAAAGAGAATAGACACAGAGAGAGAATAGACACAGAGAGAGAATAGACACAGAAAGAGGATAGACACAGAAAGAGGATAGACACAGAGAGAGAATAGACACAGAGAGAGAATAGACACAGAAAGAGAATAGACACAGAAAGAGAATAGACACAGAAAGAGAATAGACACAGAGAGAGAATAGACACAGAAAGAGAATAGACACAGAAAGAGAATAGACACAGAGAGAGAATAGAGACAGAAAGAGGATAGACACAGAAAGAGGATAGACACAGAAAGAGGATAGACACAGAGAGAGAATAGACACAGAAAGAGAATAGACACAGAAAGAGAATAGACACAGAAAGAGGATAGACACAGAAAGAGGATAGACACAGAGAGAGAATAGACACAGAGAGAGAATAGACACAGAAAGAGAATAGACACAGAAAGAGAATAGACACAGAAAGAGAATAGACACAGAAAGAGAATAGACACAGAGAGAGAATAGACACAGGAAGAGGATAGACACAGAGAGAGAATAGACACAGAGAGAGAATAGACACAGAAAGAGGATAGACACAGAGAGAGAATAGACACAGAGAGAGAATAGACACAGAAAGAGGATAGACACAGAGAGAGAATAGACACAGAAAGAGGATAGACACAGAGAGAGAATAGACACAGAAAGAGGATAGACACAGAAAGAGGATAGACACAGAAAGAGGATAGACACAGAGAGAGAATAGACACAGAAAGAGGATAGACACAGAGAGAGAATAGACACAGAAAGAGGATAGACACAGAGAGAGAATAGACACAGAAAGAGGATAGACACAGAAAGAGGATAGACACAGAAAGAGGATAGACACAGAGAGAGAATAGACACAGAAAGAGGATAGACACAGAGAGAGAATAGACACAGAAAGAGGATAGACACAGAGAGAGAATAGAGACAGAAAGAGAATAGACACAGAGAGAGAATAGACACAGAAAGAGAATAGACACAGAAAGAGAATAGACACAGAAAGAGGATAGAGACAGAGAGAATAGACACAGAAAGAGGATAGACACAGAGAGAGGATAGACACAGAGAGAGAATAGACACAGAAAGAGGATAGACACAGAGAGAGAATAGAGACAGAAAGAGAATAGACACAGAGAGAGAATAGACACAGAAAGAGAATAGACACAGAAAGAGAATAGACACAGAAAGAGAATAGACACAGAAAGAGGATAGAGACAGAGAGAGATAGACACAGAAAGAGGATAGAGACAGGAAGAGGATAGAGACAGAGAGAGAATAGACACAGAAAGAGAATAGACACAGAAAGAGGATAGAGACAGAGAGAGAATAGACACAGAAAGAGGATAGAGACAGAGAGAGAATAGACACAGAAAGAGGATAGAGACAGGAAGAGGATAGAGACAGAGAGAGGATAGACACAGAAAGAGAATAGACACAGGAAGAGGATAGAGACAGAGAGAGAATAGACACAGAGAGAGATAGACACAGAAAGAGAATAGACACAGAGAGAGGATAGACACAGAAAGAGAATAGACACAGAGAGAGATAGACACAGAAAGAGAATAGACACAGAAAGAGAATAGACACAGAAAGAGAATAGAGACAGAAAGAGAATAGACACAGAAAGAGAATAGACACAGAAAGAGAATAGACACAGAAAGAGAATAGACACAGAAAGAGAATAGACACAGAAAGAGAATAGACACAGAAAGAGGATAGACACAGAGAGAGAATAGACACAGAAAGAGAATAGAGACAGAAAGAGAATAGACACAGAAAGAGAATAGACACAGAAAGAGAATAGACACAGAAAGAGAATAGACACAGAAAGAGAATAGACACAGAAAGAGAATAGACACAGAAAGAGAATAGACACAGAAAGAGAATAGACACAGAAAGAGAATAGACACAGAAAGAGAATAGACACAGAAAGAGAATAGAGGAGAATCATGCTGAGACAGAGATACATAAGAAAAGAAATAAACATATGCAGACCAGAGACAGATTCAAATGTGAGAGAGAGCAACAACAGTAAAGTGAAGTGGATCGTAGGCCTACTGCAGGAGTGTTGTGCTGTTCTGTACAGCAGGGTAGCATGCGGAGGGTTGTGCTGTTCTGTACAGCAGGGTAGCATGCGGAGGGTTGTGCTGTTCTGTACAGCAGGGTAGCATGAGGAGGGTTGTGGTGTTCTGTACAGCAGGGTAGCATGAGGAGGGTTGTGCTGTTCTGTACAGCAGGGTAGCATGCGGAGGGTTGTGCTGTTCTGTACAGCAGGGTAGCATGCGGAGGGTTGTGCTGTTCTGTACAGCAGGGTAGCATGAGGAGGGTTGTGGTGTTCTGTACAGCAGGGTAGCATGCGGAGGGTTGTGCTGTTCTGTACAGCAGGGTAGCATGCGGAGGGTTGTGCTGTTCTGTACAGCAGGGTAGCATGCGGAGGGTTGTGCTGTTCTGTACAGCAGGGTAGCATGCGGAGGGTTGTGCTGTTCTGTACAGCAGGGTAGCATGCGGAGGGTTGTGCTGTTCTGTACAGCAGGGTAGCATGCGGAGGGTTGTGGTGTTCTGTACAGCAGGGTAGCATGCGGAGGGTTGTGGTGTTCTGTACAGCAGGGTAGCATGAGGAGTGTTGTGCTGTTCTGTACAGCAGGGTAGCATGCGGAGGGTTGTGGTGTTCTGTACAGCAGGGTAGCATGCGGAGGGTTGTGGTGTTCTGTACAGCAGGGTAGCATGAGGAGGGTGGTGGTGTTCTGTACAGCAGGGTAGCATGCGGAGGGTTGTGGTGTTCTGTACAGCAGGGTAGCATGCGGAGGGTTGTGGTGTTCTGTACAGCAGGGTAGCATGAGGAGTGTTGTATCACTGTGTTTTGCTCTTGGCTATACCTAGCAGTGTTTGCCATATAGACACAGTGACATGAAACACATTTATATCTGCCCTTGAGTACAAGGTTTTAACAGTACACACTGGAGACAGCCATACATATATATATATATATATATATATACATACAGGTATGGCTGTCTCCAGTGTGTATATATATATATATATGTCTGTCTGTTTGACCAAGGATATACCAGTCTATGTCTGTGGGATATGTGGGACTCTAGCATCCCACCTGGCCAAAAGCCAGAGAAAATGCTGAGCGCCAAGATCAAATATATTACAATAAAAATCTAACTTTCACGAAATCACATGTGATTTAAAGCTACACGTGTTGTGAATCCGGCCGACATGTCAGATTTCACAAAGGCTTTTCCCGCGAAAGCAAACAATGCTATTATCTGAGGATAAGCACTTCCTTAATCAAAAGAGCGAAAACATATTTCAACCCAAAAAATAAGCCAGTTTAAACCATTTTTTAAAATTTCACAAAATACCAAATGTCTACAGTACAAAATCCATGTGTACGTGTGTGTATAGTGCGTATGTTATTGTGTGTGTGTGTTTATGCCTATGTTTATGTTGCTTCACATTCCGCGCTGTTTCATAATGTGCATTTTTATCTGTTTTTTAAATAAAATATTACTGCTTGCATCAGTTACTGATGTGGAATGGAGTTCCATGTAGTCATGGCTCTATGTAGTGCTGTTTGCCTCCCCTAGTCTGTGCTGGACTTGGGGACTGTGAAGAGACCTCTGGTGGCATGTCTTGTGGGGTATGCATCGGTGTCCGAGCTGTGTGCCAGTAGTTTAG
This sequence comes from Oncorhynchus tshawytscha, assembly GCF_018296145.1. NCBI lineage: Eukaryota > Metazoa > Chordata > Actinopteri > Salmoniformes > Salmonidae > Oncorhynchus > Oncorhynchus tshawytscha. The sequence goes on from NC_056459.1 coordinate 32,964,489, forward strand.
ACAGACAGCTCGGTGCATTCAACATGTCAATACCTCTCATAAATAAAAGTAGTGATGAAGTCAATTTCTCCTCCACTTTGAGCCAAGAGAGATTGACATACATATTATTTATGTTAGCTCTTTGTGTACATCCAAGGGCCGGCCGTGCTGCCCTGTTCTGAACCAATTGCAATTTTTTTGTGGCTCCTGACCACACGACTGAACAGTAGTCCAGGTGCGACAAAGCCAGGGCCTCTAGGATGGTGCTGTTAAGAAGGTAGAGCAGTGCTTAATTATGGACAGACTTCTCCCCATTTTAGCTACTGTTGTATTGGTGTGTTTTTACCATGACAGTTCCCAATCCAGGGTTACTCCAAGCAGTTTAGTCACCTCAACTTGCTGATTTTCCACATTATTTATTACAAGATTTAGTTGAGGTTTAGGGTTTAGTGAATGATTTGTCCCAAATACAATGCTTTTAGTTTTAGAAATATTTAGGACTAACTTATTCCTTGCCACCCACTCTGAAACTAACTGCAGCTCTTTCTAAAGTGTTGCTGTAGTAGCTAACACGTATAGTGTAGTGTTGAGTCATTTCAGTCACTGTAGTAGCTGACACGTATAGTGTTGAGTCATTTGTATACATAGACACACAGGCTTAAGCCTAGTGGAATGTCATTAGTAAAGAGTGAAAAAGTAAGGGGCCTAGACAGCTGCCCTGGGGAATTCCTGATTCTGCCTGGATTACGTTGGAGAAACTTCCATTAAAAGGAGAGGATTCCATTAAAGAACACCCTCTGTGTTCTGTTAGACAGGTAACTCTTAATCCACAATAAAGCAGGGGATGTAAAGCCATAACATTCTTCTTCCAGCAGCAGACTATCATTGATAAAGTCAAAAGCCGCACTGACGTCTAACAAGACAGCCCCCACATTCATTATATTATCAATTTCTCTCAGCCAATCATCAGTAATTTGCGTAAGGGCTATTCTTGTTGAATCTCTTTCCCTATCAGCATGCTGACAGTTTGTTGTCAATTTTTTTAACCTCTCTGGGATATGTGGGGCGTTAGCATCCCACCTGGCCAAAAGCCAGAGAAAATGCAGAGCGCCAAATTCAAATAAATTACTATAAAAATCTAACTTTCATGAAATCACACATGTAAGATACCAAATTAAAGCTAAACGTGTTGTCAGATTTCAAAAAGGCTTTTCGGCAAAAGCCTACGATGCTATTATCTGAGGATAGCACATCCGTAAACAAAAGAGAGAAAACATATTTCAACCCTGCAGGCGCGACACAGAACGCAGAAATGAAAATATAAATCATGCCTTACCTTTGACGAGCTTCTTCTGTTGACACTCCAATATGTCCCATAAACATCACAATGGTCCTTTTGTTCGATTAATTCCGTCCATATATATCCAAAATGTCCATTTATTTGGTGCGTTTGATCAAGAAAAACACTGGTTCCAACTTGCTACAAAATATCTCAAAGTTACCTGTAAACTTTGCCAAAACATTTGAAACTACTTTTGTAACTGTAGGTATTTTTTAAAGTGAATAATTGATAACATTGAATACGGGATGATCTGTGTTCAAAACAGGAAGAAAAAAAAACTGACGCTACCTTTCTGGTCACGCGCCTCTAACAAACAGTACACTTGAAGTGACTCTCGTTATAAAAAGGGCTACTTCTTCATTACACAAAGGAAAAACCTCAACCAATTTTTAAAGATATGATAACAAGTAGTGGAATCGGTAGGAACTGCAAGAAGGTCCCTTAGAAATCTGGATTCCCAATGAAATAGGAGTGACCTCCAAAAAAAAATCTGAATGGTTTGTCCTCGGGGTTTCGCCTAAATAAGTTCTGTTAAACTCACAGACATGATTCAAACTTCAGAGTGTTTTCTATCCAAATCTACTAATGATATGCATAACTTATCTTCTGGGGATGAGTAGCAGGCAGTTGAATTTGGGCATGCATTTC